>NC_068374.1:10353394-10488394 GCF_023724105.1 Carassius gibelio
TTGGATTATCCCTTAATAAATGACTTACCTGCAATTGGTTCCTTCTCCTGTGTTTCCCATAACACCGAACGTGACAGAAGGACTTCGTCACACTAGGAACCAGCCGTATGTAATTTTTCCGTTCCCCAGCCAAGCTGGCGGAGAGGCGAGCCAAGTATCTGAGGTTAACCACCCTCCACCAAGAGGGCAATGAAGTTGGTGCCCTGGCTCAGGTGTTCTGGTCCCTGGCAGAGGGCATGGGCTACAACGATACGGCCCTTAAAGATTATTTTAATGACGGTCTGGATGATCCAGTGTCTCTGGAGGAGATGGCGCAGTTAGAGACACTGGCATTTTGGGAATTTGTGCGCTACCTGCAGCATCGGTGTCAGTGGGATGCCCCAGCCACTCCTGTCTCTTCCGGCGGTGTGGTTGTCAGCCCAGCACCGCTGCCCAGGATGGCCACCAGCCCAGCGCCACAGCACAAGATGGTCGCCAGCCCAGTGCCACAGCACAAGATGGCCGCCAGCCCAGCGCCACAACACAAGATGGCCGCCAGCTTAGAGCCACAGCACAAGATGGCCTCCAGCCCAGCGCCACAACACAAGATGGCCGCCAGCTTAGAGCCACAGCACAAGATGGCCTTCAGCCCAGCGCCACAGCACAAGATGGCCTCCAGCCCAGCGCCACAGCACAAGATGGCCGCCAGCCCAGCGCCACAGCACAAGATGGCCGGCAGCTTAGAACCACAGCCCAAGATGGTCGCCAGCTTAGAGCCACAGCACAAGATGGCCTACTCAACTTCTGAGTTGCCAGTCAAGGTGCCCCTGACTCGCCATCGTAGAGGGCGGAGGATGAGGAGACAGGCTTCTACCGTTCCTCAAAGCCTGGAGAACGTTCCCGAGCGGGCTGCTGCCGTCCAGGGGGATGTTCACGAGCGGGCCGCTGCCGTCCAGGAGGACGTTCCCGATGCAGTGACCGAGGCAGTGCCCAATGCTGTTCCGAAGACCGAGGTGGTGCCCGATGCCGAGGCAGTGCCCAATGCTGTTCCGAAGACCGAGGTGGTGCCCGATGCCGAGGCAGTGCCCAATGCTGTTACGGAGGCCGAGGTGGTGGCCGATGCAGAGGCGGTGCCCAATGCTGTTCTAGAGGTCAAGGCGGTGCCCGATGCTGTTTCGGAGGTTGAGGTGGTGCCCGATGCCGAGGCGGTGCCCGATGCCGTTCCAGAGGCCGAGGCGGTGCCCGATGCTGTTCCAGAGGCCGAGGCGGTGCCCGATGCTGTTCCAGAGGCCGAGGCGGTGCCCGATGCTGTTTCGGAGGCCGAGGCGGAATTTTTTTTTAACCAACTTTCTTTTTAATTACAATACAAGCATCAACTTTTTGATTGATGACTTCCTGTTTGACCTCTGACCTCTTGCCCCAAGGGGATTGACATCCATGACTGGATTCGTCTGAAAGAACGAAGTCATATGTCTATTATGGCTTGAGGGTGAGAAAATAATGAGCTAATTTTCATTTCTGGGTGAACTATCCCTTTAACGTTTCTTTCTGTGCATGGTGTCTATGTAATATTACATATTGTTTGGATGGTTATAGATAGCTAGCTAAATCTATGCTAAAAATGCTTTAAGGTTAACAGTAACTGATCAAGTTTAATTCACATTAAACTAGTTATGTTGTTAACGCATGCTTATACTTATATATTTTGTGTTCTGATGATTTCAACTATAGGGAGATCATAGGTAAGGGCAGTTTTGGACTAAGACTAGACTAAAGACTAAAATGTTGAGACTTTTAGTCGACTATGACTTGACTAAAACTAAACAGTATAAGGTTGACTTAATATAATAATAACTAAAAAGGAAATTTTAACATGGGTCTAAAACTAAAATTAAATTAGCTGACAAAAATAACCCAGGATACATTGTCCCTTTGCGAGTAAAAATTCATGGCATTACAGCCTGTATTTTTGCTTTATTTTGTTTAGTTTGTTTAGAGTGTCAGGCTAGTGACATCTGGCATCTGGGAAGTCATTGACATGAATGAAGGACTCGGCGTGAGCACATTTTTCATAGTTACTTCTCGGAGAAACCCAACACCACAGGGACGGTCCATTTAACTTCTCAGTGATGTAGTTCTTGTGGATGAAGTTCTCAGAGGCAAGATAACATTTGCAGCTAGCCATGTCGGATAATAGTGTTTATAATCCAGAAACTTTATGTAAGTCTTCCCAAACAAAGTCATTGGATGTATTTTCTGAATTCTTAGTAAAACTTTGTTTGTTGTGCTGACACTAGTTGAGGGATTGTTGTTACTTAACCCACACACCAGTTTGTCCTTTTTGGGAATTACAAAATTCTCAGCTGGTTTCTTCCTGACAGTCAAGTGATACCATACAAGAATATCTGCACCATGTCTGTAGCTGAGAGTGAGATTGAACAGGTTTTCCAGTCCTGGGGCCTGTTCTTTGTACGTCGCTAACTCAGTTAGCTGGATTTGAATGTTGACGATTTGGCGTGATCTTGGATCGTTTGGTTCTTTGAAGCTCATCCCGGAGCTGCTGTCATAGCAACAGGTCCGTCAGCTTAAACCTGGTCGGGAGCAGCTTATTTCATGTAAACAGGATTAGATCGCTTCTTTTCAACCAGAACTGATACTCAAAATATGTCTGCTACCACTGCTACTTTATTACAAGAGTATCGTACTGATCCAGGGACAATAATTTAAAATAATAATCATTTTAAAAATGATTTAAAAATAATATTAAAATGTTGTGTAGTCCATAACAGCCTACTATAGACACAGCCAGTTTTACTCACTGAAATATTTATTTGTCATAAAATTATTACTTCATAATTGTATTAGATTGTATTAGATTAGATGATATTGTCCCTTAAGAAACTTTCATTAATGCTGTCACGTAACAAATCTGTCCAAATATAAAATTAAATAAATAGATAATTTCTACATTGAAATAAAAATGTAAAGACTGCACAACTATTATAAATTGTGAATCTAAATGATTAGGAATCATGAAAAAAAATTATAATAAAATAAAAACATGTATCTATTATCTGTTTCATGTATCTATTATAACATTTATGTAGTTTTGTTTGCTTGGCTGTTTCCTTATAAAAGTCCAGAAATTTGTCAAGTTTTTCATCAGGTGTCATTTTAAATTATATGACGTCATTACATTGTCGTCTTGCCACCAGCCAATCGCTGCACTGTTGATCATGGTTTAGAGTATCGATACATATCCCCTTTTAAGACAACACATGAACGTGCAATTATCTCAGATAACTCAATCCAGCGATACTAATCATACACAACAGGTGTGTTCGAAGAACAGTAAGCATTAAAAAAGTTAACAGCTTAAGTCGTTTGTGGATTAATGCTTATCGGAGACGCGAACCATTTAAAACAATTCAGTTTGATTTGGTGAACTGGTTCAAGAAGATCCGGTTACATCAAATGATTCGTTCACGAACCAGATATCACAAACTGCTTTGTTTTGAACTCTCTCACAACAGACACGGAAGAGAATACAATGCTGAATAAAGTCGTAGTTTTTGCTATTTTTGGACCAAAATGTATTTTCGATGTTTCAAAATACTCTAACTGACCCTCTGATGTCACATTGACTACTTTGATGATGTTTTTCTTACCTTTCTGGACATGGACAGTAGACCGTACACACAGCTTCAATGGAGGGACTGAGAGCTCTCGGACCAAATCTAAAATATCTTAAACTGTGTTCAGAAGATGAACGGAGTTCTTACAGGTTTGGAACGACATGAGGATGAGTTATCAATAACATAATTTTTATATTTGGGTGAACTAACCCTTTAACGCCATAAAAAAAAAAACACTAAATGTTTTGTGCCTGTCTCTTTCTATTCTCTGTCAAACCCCTATTCCTAACAAAGTCTCTGATATTTTGTAAAGAACGATGAGCCAATGCAGGATGCTCAGCATTCTTGCACTGCTGGCAATCAATTTTGGTTGCAAGTTTTCCCTGGGTAATGTGTTTTTTAAAGTGTCTCATTACTGCTGTGATTTCAGTTGTAGACCATTGCCGCTTTTGTTTCCTTCTGGCATCATTCTTTTCAGCAGGATTTTCAGGAACGACTACAAAAAAGAAAAAAAAACAGATTCCTAGGATAAACACAATGATGACTAGATCTCATCTTTCTATTCTTCAAACCAGTCTAATTATCATCTGTAGTCTTAGCCCAGTGGTTCCCAAACTGGGGTACATGTACCTGGGGGTACGTGATGGGACAATAGGGGGTACGCAAATAAAATGCTGAGTAGTTCATTTAATTCTACCTTAAAATATTATTAAAATAGAGTTTGTATTTCCAATTGGCAAAATGAAGTAAACCCAGTACATTTAATCAGATTACCTCATAATTTGCAGTGAAAAATGACTATCCATAGAAACTGCATGCATTTGATAGATTGTGTGCCAAATCTGCTGCCTTAAATTACACTACTGCCGTTCTTGACAATGCACCTTTGTAAGAGTGGGGATTTAGCAATTACTCGCATGAAGAACAAATACAGGATTGATAACGATTTAAGACTCAAATTGTCTACGATACAAAAACATACCTTGTGTGAGCTCTTGTATTTAATTATGATGACGAGCAAGAATGCAATTGTTCCCAAATATCCACATGACTACAAACGTGACATTATTATACAACAGGTCAAAAATAAAACATAACCTACATTTTACACATAGTGCTGTCAGTATTTACTCTGTTTTACAATGAAATAATAGTTCTAATGAAAACCACAGCAGTAATACAACGCACATCTGTGTTTCAAGAACACTTCTGCGGCTTTGAATGAATCGTGAGTCAATGATTCAATGATTCTTTCACAGCCACTCACTTTGTTAATGAATAAATGACTCGATGACTCACTCATAAAAACAATGACTTGCTGCCACCTACTAATATTAAAAAGTTTTACTTAGTTTTACCATCATTGCATTTTTCTCTATTCAACATTTTTTCTTTAAAACATTAAAGTTATTTAAAAACTTAAAATAAAAAAATGCACTGAAAAATCAATTTAGGGAGCAAATATTTTCCTTTAATGGTAAAGGTGTGACTGCAGTCGAAGTGGAAAAGAGGGGGTATGCAGAAGGATAGTAATCCCTTCAGGCTAAAAAGTTCGGGAACCACTGGTCTAGCACATTATATATACATGTCCGCCATCTTGGAATGCTCCACGTCAGCTACAGCTGAAGTCACTTACTTTTTGGTAAATATGCCACAACACTGCAGTAAAAAGCATTGAGATATATATATAAAAAAATGGATTAACCTTTCACAGTTAAGTATGTATTATTTATTTTTACTGTTTATATCTATCAACTGATTATTATTTGATATTAGGGTTGTGCCGGTTTCAGAACTGGTGATGACGGTTATGACGTGAATCTTATGATCCTATCTAAAAAATGAAAATAATTTTTGATAAAAAATGTTTGTAAAAAATATTTTAATGACACGGTCTCACGGTTATATACTAACCGTCACACCCCTATTTGTTATCATACTTTTTTAAATGATTGTATTTTATGTCATGTTTAAAAAACGTTCCTGTTTAGAAGTAAAAATAATTAATACAATTTAAAGGTTTTTTTTAAAGCTATTTTTATTACAGGGTCTATACAGAACTTCTTAAAGGGGGGGTGAAATGCTATTTCATGCATACTGAGTTTTTTACACTGTTAAAGAGTTGGATTCCCATGCTAAACATGGACAAAGTTTCAAAAATTAAGTTGTATGTTTGAAGGAGTATTTTTGTTCCAAAAAAATCTGCTGCCTTAAATAACGCTACTGCCGTTCTTGACAATGCACCTTTGTAAGAGTGGGGATTTAGCACTTACTCGCATGAAGAACAAATACAGGATTGATAACGATTTAAGACTCAAATTGTCTACGATACAAAAACATACCTTGTGTGAGCTCTTGTATTTAATTATGATAACGAGCAAGAATGCAATTGTTCCCAAATATCCACATGACTACAAACGTGACATTATTATACAACAGGTCAAAAATAAAACATAACCTACATTTTACACATAGTGCTGTCAGTATTTTTGTTCCAAAAATACTGTTTTTGTTCCAAAAATACTCCTTCCGGTTTGTCACAAGTTTCGGAAAGTTTTTTTCGAGTATGGCTCTGTGTGACGTTAGATGGAGCGGAATTTCCTTATATGGGTCCTGAGGGCACTTCTCCCGGAAGAGCGCGCTCTCGTATAGCAGAGCACTGAGAGCACAACAGACTTCACTGATCAGAGCGAGAGCGTCGCGAAATGACACAAAAGGAGTGTGTTTTTGGTTGCCAGGGCAAGACAACCCTGCACAGATTACCAAAGAAAAAACAGCATTAAGGGACCAATGGATGGAGTTTATTTTTACAGAGCATCAACGGAGTTGTGCAAGTGTTTGTTCCCTGCATTTCGAAGATGCTTGTTTTACAAACAAGGCCCAGTTTGATGCCGGATTTGCACATCGTTTATTTCTTAAGGATGATGCAATCCAAACGAAAAAGGGTCACGATCGTGTGTTGGAACCGCAGGCAATGTGTACTCGATGGCGCCGCAGATGGCTGCTTCAGTGCTTGGCTCTCCAGTGTTTTTGCTGTTTTTGTTCGTTTTTCCTGTTTTTTGTTTAACAAACACGATCAGTTTCACCAGGGATGAACTGCCGAACATTCGGCAGAACACACCACAAGATCTTTTACCGAATTTAAATTATTCAGACGTTTTACTGAACGTTGTTATCGGAGGAGCGGCGGCGCTGATCAAGCGCTTCAGGACGCGCAGATGGGGGAAGCGAGCGGGAGCGCTCGTCAGACTCAGGAAGCGCGGATTTCGAACGCCGTTGCCTAGCATCCATCTCGCAAATCTCCGCTCTCTTGCCAGTAAAACAGAAGAACTGCTTCTGCTCTCTCGGACAAATAAGGATTTCTCTCACTCTGCTGCTCTGTGTTTCACGGAAACCTGGCTGAATGACGCCATACCGGACAGCGCGCTCCATCTGCCGGGCTTTCAGCTGTTCAGATCGGATCGTGAATCAGAATCAACTGGGAAATCGCACGGCGGCGGGAAATGCTTTTACATCAATGAACGGTGGTGTACAGATGTAACTGTGTTAAAGAAGATGTGCTGTCCTGATCTAGAAATGCAGTATGTCAACTGCAAGCCGTTCTATTCACCGCGGGAGTTTCACTCGTTCATTCTGGTCAGTGTTTACATCCCTCCGCAAGCGCATGTGAGCTCAGCTTTACAGAAACTTGCTGATCAGATCACAGAGACAGAACAACAACACCCGGACTCTGTTTTAATCATTCTTGGGGACTTTAACAAAGCCAATCTCTCCCGTGAACTGCCAAAATACAGACAGCATGTTACATGTCCCACCAGAGACAGTAATATATTGGATCACTGTTACACCACAATAAAGGATGCATATCACTCTGTTCCATGAGCAGCTTTGGGACGTTCTGATCACTGTCTGCTTCATCTTATTCCGACCTATAAGCAAAAACTTAAATCTGCTAAACCTGTAGTAAGGACTGTGAAGAGATGGACCAGCGAAACAGAGCAGGATTTACAATCTTGTTTTGACCTCACTGATTGGAGTGTTTTTGAAGCTGCTACCACCGATCTGGACGAACTCACAGAGACAGTAACATCCTATATTAGTTTCTGTGAGGATATATGCATTCCTACCAGGACTTATTTAACATTCAACAACGATAAGCCATGGTTTACAGTAAAACTCAGACATCTTCGTCAGGCCAAAGAGGATGCCTACAGAAATGGGGACAGGGTCTTGTACAATCAGGCCAGGAACACACTGAACAAAGAGATCAGAGCGGCTAAAAAAAGACCTACGCTAAAAAGTTGGAAGACCAGTTTACTTCCAACGACTCAACTTCAGTGTGGAGAGGTCTAAGAGCCATCACGAACTACAAGACACCATCCCCTTGCACTGAGGCTAATCAATGACTTACTAACGACCTGAATGATTTCTATTGTAGATTTGAAACCCCCATCACCCATTCTGACCATCTCCTTACACAACCATTAACACATCCTGCAATCCCACCCTCCATACCTCCTGCTCTTCAAATCTGTGAAGATGATGTGCGCCAGGTCTTCAAGAAGAACAAAAGAAGAAAAGCACCAGGCCCAGATAGCGTTACACCAGCCTGTCTGAAAATCTGTGCTGACCAGCTGGCCCCCATATTTTCACAGATCTTCAACAGATCCCTGGAGTTGTGTGAAGTGCCTTCCTGCTTCAAACGCTCCACCATCATCCCCATCCCAAAGAAACCCAAGATAACAGGACTTAACGACTACAGACCTGTGGCTCTAATGTCTGTCGTCATGAAGTCGTTTGAAAAACTGGTTCTGGCTTATCTGAAGGACATCACTGGACCCTTACTGGACCCCCTCCAGTTTGCTTACCAAGCAAACAGGTCCGTGGATGATGCAATCAACATGGGATTGCACTTCATCCTGCAACGTCTGGACAAAACAGGTACTTATGTGAGGATCCTATTTGTGCACTTTAGTTCATCATTCAACACCATCATCCCAACAGCCCTTCAGACCAAACTGACCCAGCTCTCTGTTCCTAGCTCTATCTGTCAGTGGATCACCAGCTTTCTGACAGATAGGCAACAGTTAGTGAGACTGGGGAAATTCACATCAAACAGCTGCTCCACCAACACTGGCGCCCCTCAGGGATGTGTTCTCTCCCCTCTGCTTTTCTCCCTGTACACCAACGACTGCACCTCTATAGACACCTCTGTCAAGCTCCTAAAGTTTGCAGACGACACTACAGTCATCGGCCTCATACAGGACGGTGATGAGTCTGCTTACAGACAAGAGGTTGAGCAGCTGGCTGTCTGGTGCAGTCTTAACAACCTGGAGCTGAACACGCTCAAAACAGTGGAGATGATCGTGGACTTTAGGAGAAACCCACCTGCACTTTCCCCACTCACCATCATGAACAGCCCTGTGACTGCAGTGGAGTCATTCAGGTTCCTGGGAACCACCATCTCTCAGGACCTGAAGCGGGACAATCACATTGACTCCATTGTTAAAAAGGCCCAGCAAAGGTTGTATTTCCTTCGCCAGCTGAGGAAGTTTAACTTGCCACAGGAGCTGCTAAAACAGTTCTACTCGGCCGTCATTGAGTCTGTCCTCTGCACTTCAATAACTGTCTGGTTTGGTTCAGCAACAAAATCAGACATCAGAAGACCACAGAGAACTGTTTGGACTGCTGTAAGGATTATTGGTGCTCCCCTGCCCACCCTTCAAGAACTGTATACATCCAGAGTGAAGAAAAGGGCTCAGAAAATAACTCTGGATCCCTCACATCCAAGTCACCCCATCTTTGACCTTTTTCCATCTGGCCGCAAACACCAGAACAGCAAGGCACAAGAATAGTTTCTTCCCCCAGGCAATCTACCTTGTGAACAGTTAAATGTTCCTCAACTATTGCTTATAAACGTGCAATATCCTTATATTTATTTGTTAACCCTCCATCCTAGAACATTCCTGCATCTCACTCAATCCTATTCCATTATCATTTATAGCACAATTGTTTATACACTTATTTATTTGCCAAATTGTAAATCTCTTTTTTTTTTTTTTTGTGTTGTTGTCTCTGTGTACTGGAAGCTTATGTCACTGAAACAAATTCCTTGTATGCGTAAGAATACTTGGCAATAAAGCTCTTTCTGATTCTGATTCTGATAAGGAACCATCTACTCTTCTCTTGTAAATGTCACACAACGATCAACCTGCACAGTGCAAACAGCAAAAAACCTTGATATTTCCTGGCCATATGAATAGCACATATAGCCACTGTTTTTATTCATCCATCTACTCACTCATGAATTTATTCATTCATTCATTTATATCTGCAGTTTCAAGTATTTCTATATATGAAACCAATAAACTTTTTCTGTAAATAAAAGTTTTTAAAACAAAACTGATGTTGATTACAAAAATTGTGAGGTATAATAATATTTTACGATACAAAATAAACAAAATTTGTGGTACAAAGTATAAAGAACAAAAAAAATAATTAATTCATTAATTCATTACAATGCAGAACCTGTAAAATGCATTTTGAAATAAAAAATGACACATTAGTTAACAAAACCGATATATATGAAGTAATACATTTAAGAAACAAGAAATATCAACATATCAGAAGCATTAAAAATGGCTAAGAATTAACCATAAACACTTTCTTTAATAAAATTAAACTGCATTGAATGATATGGTACTAAAAATATCTTTTTGAAACAAACAACATATCTAAGATCCTCACACACAGCTCATACAACTTGTAACATATATAAATGAGTATTTTTAAAGATAGATGTATTTAAAAAATTGCAAAAAATACAGCTTTTTTTTTTTTAATAAAGTTCTGAGCTGTAATTGCATAATAGAAGTATCTTGTATGTCAGAACACTGTCAATGGAGCGAGGATAGAAAGATTCCAGAAATTGCTGTGACAGATTTATGTTCCTGAGTTCTCATCTCTGATTGCTATTGTTGACATGTATGCGATCATTTGCATGAAAGTCCTCATCACAGTCTTCTAGAACTCCTGTGCTGACTGACATAAGCGAAAAAGCAATGAGAGACCATCGTTAATGATTATGGTTTTGTTGTTTATAAATGTTGTATGCACAGGGACAGCTTGTGCTGGACACCTAGGTCAAACATCTTGGAAAACTGTCTGCTGAGTATGATGATATTAAAACCAGAACTGGTGTTTTCATGTAGCAACACTTCATATGTTCATCATCTTTATAAGTGCAATATGTCAAGCCTTCTGATGTTAGGGCCAAACTCAAAGATTGTACTTCAGCCTACAATTCAGATGACAGTAAGATATAAAGAATGCCCAGATATGATCTTCATAGAGCAATTAAGTCTGCAAAAAGAGCCTATAAAGACAAGATGGTAAAAACACTTTCAAGAATGTAATCTCATCTTCTTGTGCAACAGCTTAAACTCAATCATGTACCACAGTGGAAAAAAAGAATGGAAAAACTTACAACATGGATTCTGTCTGCCTCACTGCCAGATCAGTTGAATGACATCAAGAAATAATTTGAGATAGCAACAATTTCCCTGAAGTGAAACTGCAAACAGATAATCATTACCATGTTAAAAAAAACACAGCTTCCTTGACTATCCGACATATATACAGCCAGAAGTTTTTGTCATGTGGCACACAGCATCACATTGCTACCTTCTGGGAGGCAATATAGGGTTTTTCAGGCTCACACCTCCAAAATTAAGAACAATTTTATCCAAGTGCAATTAAAGATCTAAATGAATAAATTATATAAAGGATTTATTTTCAAACATAATATTACTGTGCAATATTTACATATGTGCAATACATATATACACATAGTTTTTCCTGTGATGTACTGTTGATATATTTCTCTTTCTTATATGTATTGTTTACAGTTGTAAATTGAATCTCATTGTACAAACATGCAATGACAATAAAGTATTCATTCATTCACAATAATACCTGTTCTTTTATCTTGTCCTTACCTGACTTAACCAAATCACTTACAGAAGTCAACCCCCACAAAGCAGCTGGTCCTGATGGTGTTCATGGCCATGTCCTCAAATCATGTGCCAACCAGCAAACAGAGGTGCTTACAGAAATTTTCAACCTCTTCCTTAGACTATCAGTGATTCCCACATGCTTTGAGAAAACCACCATCATCCCTGTCCTGAAAGTCTGTAGTTACCTGCCTGAATAACTACCAACCTGTACCACTAACCTCTATCATACTGAATTATTTGAAGTTGCTCATTAAAAACCACATCTGTTCCTTCTTGCCAAACCCCATGGACCCTCAACAGTTTTTATATAGTAAAAACAGATCAACTGATGACACCATTGCTCTAACTTTTCACAATCCACACACTTAGACAAGAAAAACCCTGAAATAGATCTGTCTGAGCAATAATATGACAAAATTAGAAATCAATATCTCTAACTGTTACAAAACATTTTTGAAATATATTACAAATCAAAGTAATAACTCACTAATTACTCAACAAAAGCACATTAAGCATTTTACCTCACTAATATTACACTACGCCTAACGTCAAACAAGCCCAAACACATAAAACAGGAAAACCCTAAAACACTCTAAAAAAACTAATTAATGAACATTAACGTATGCATTTAAGCAAAATAACATTTTACAAACAACAAAAGGTCAAAAATCAAACAAACACAATGTTACATTAACAATATCCATACCATCTTACATAAGCAACACCAACATATTAATGCGCCTAAAGACAATAATCAAACTAGACTTTGCAATAATTCAACATTAGCGTAAATAGACTATTATATTTATAATCGTTAAAAGACGTTGTACTGTCATACGACCTGCATCGTCATGTGATTTTATCTCAACAGCTCTCTTTTTTCCGCCTTTTACACTAAAGTTTATTACAACATTGTAGTCTATTATAAAGTTTATTAGCTGAACATTATTAAAAAGAAAAACAACATACAAAATATTTTTAAACAATTACAAAAAAATGTATCTAAAAGTTATTAGAAACAAATTATTCTTACTATGAAATTTCCGAAAAACAATACCCCTACATATTAAATCTAAATTTAAACTAACAGCATTATAAAACATAATAGGCCTACTCTAAAATGATGACATTTAAATGTATGTTCACTCACTAAAAAACAAAAACTATAATAAAACTATTAAAAAATATATAAATATGTACACAAATGTCAATCACACAAAAAATGATCTGTAAATATAACTCTTTATTTAAATGCCAACCAGAAAAACGGCATATAAATTCAAAATACCAAATATAACATACAAGACAAGTATAATACAGACACAACCAAAATATAGCCTTTATAATATAAATACACGGTTTACTAAAAAAAAAATAATAACCTATCTTACGCACAATTTTTTTTTTTACATTTGAACATTAATTTACATTAAAACATTGTGCCATAACTTAAACATTCAAGCTTAACCTAGATGAACAACAATTAATTCAACATCAAAAAACTTACTTTATGTAAACTTTGCTTAACTTTACATAACTTAACCTAGGCTACTTACATCTCGGATTCACCTGTAGAACACACTGCCTCGGCTGCACCTGTTACAATCTCCAATTCACCTGTTCTACACGCCAGGCCCCCTTCATCTGCTGCACCTCCTGCACACACAGACTCCACTTCATCTGCTGCACACAGCAACTCCACATCACCTGTTGCGGACACAAACTGCACTCCAGCTGATCCAGACACGGAAGATTTAGAGGAGCATGCCTCAGACGCAGTTTGCTCCGGTGCCTTCACCATGGCGACCACATTGTTGTTCTGAATGTGCAGTTTCAGGAAACCACATTGTAACAAATGCTCCTCCATATCTTGAGCATCCTGCAGCAGATGAGTGTTGTCACCGTTCCGTAAATACCTGTGCAGCACAGAATTGTTGATACAAACATTAAGCTCTCCGGAATCGGAGAAAAATTACTGTCTCTCCACACCAATAGCGGCACTTTTCACTGCACCTGGCAGTGGACTAATGCAGCTCACTTTTAACACCAGCCTCCCTGCTCAGTCTGCCGAGACATCAAAAGCTCCACTGCCCCTACATCATGGTGATCACAACACACAACTGGAATGTGAGAAATGTAGGGCATTCTACACCACATACATTGACATGACCACAACCCAATTTATGTACATTGAGCAGCACACAAAAGAACAGAGCAGGGAACAACTGTGGCATGACATGAGACGGGTACGGATAACAGCAAGCACAGCCAAGAATGTGCCAGTTCGGGCTACAACAGCACCAGACAAATTCTTGTCTGAACACCTCCATCCTACCTTTCACGGTAACGCAGCAACCCGGCAAGGAGCAGAGGGTGAAGAGCACGCCAGGCAATACCTGCAAGACCAAGGTCATGACATCGATGTGAAAGGTTTGGTGGTTTGTCCGAGTGAGCCATGGCTTGCTGCGAGTCCGGATGGTGTCATGAACAGAGACACACTACTGGAGATCAAGTGCCCTGTCTTAGTCAAAAACCAGTTCCTTACTGAAGCACTTGCTGCTAAAAGCAGTGAGATCAAACGTATGCCCACAGGGGAATTCCATCTGTCCTTCAATGGGCCAAAGGGATATTACATGCAGGTGCAACTGGGCATGCACTGCACAGGGCTACGGCAAGCCTTGTTGGTGATTTGGAGTAACACTGAATGTCTGCAGCTCAACGTGCTCTACGACCAAACCTTTGTTGAGGGACATATCTCAAGGCTACACTCCTTCTATTTCACCCACATGTTGCCAAAAGTTTTCGATGATGGAAGGCTGGAGTTGTGTTCCAGATACATGGATGTTGTAAAATCAGCATGACCTTCATATGTGTACTGGGGTGATTAGTCATTCATTTTTAACCCCTTGTCCCCTGTTGTCACAAATTTGTGACAAATCCTTTCTAGCTTTTATTTATTTTTATCAAACTGATTTATTTTCTTTTACTTACTCTTATTTATTTTTATATCAGTCACTTATTAAATAAATTAAATTAATAAATAAAGAAATATTTTATTCCAGTCTTTTTCTTTTTGTGATATTGTGAGATTTTTTTCCTGTATTTACTTTGTTTTTATTTAATTATTTAAAAAAAATCATCCATTAAGGAGTTAATGAAATTGTCCCTTTGTTATGGAATAGGATCAATAAAAATTAATTAATTTCTTTTCAAATCAATTTGTTTATTGTCATGTGTCAATATTTACAATACAAGAAAAAGAATAGCACTCACATGTTTTTCTTAGTTAAAACTCTGTTTTGTCTTATCAATAATCACAACACCAGAAAGGGAACAATAAATGTACACAGGTTTTTCTAGCTAAAAGATATATATATATATATATATATATATATATATATATATATATATATATATATATATATATATATATATATATATATATAAAATAAAAAAGGAATATGTACAATAAAAAAAATGTAAAAAAACTGCAGGTAACCCAGGTTTTACTTTTCATAGGGACCTAAACCTCATGTGGGAGTCAGATGAGTCTGGACCTCATGTTTGCTAAAGCAGCACATATGGTAAGAATCTTGTCCAACCGCGGGGTCATGGAGATGGGGACAGTTTGGGACAGAATTTTGAAGACTTTAAGTCTTCGGATTGCCCTCTCCACATGTATACGGACATTGGCCACTCGTCTAGTGCGCGTTACCTCCTCATTGGTCAATTGACCACGCTTGTGGGTAAAGGCAGGAACATTCAATTTCACCTTCCTTACATGTAGTACATCTCGAATCGTGAAACCCCTGTCAGCCATTACCTCATCACCAGGCCTTAGGGCCTCCAGAAACCCACTGTTCATAGTGATAAACTTGTCACTGCTTTTACCAGCATAGGCCTCTGATATAAACATTATCAGCCCATGAGGTGACACAGCAACAAGATATTTGGCAGTATTGGTTCCCTTGTAATGACTGAAAGTGGCACTACTACAGTTAAGGTTTGTTGCTCTCTGAATAGCCTTTTCAGCACAATCGATGATGCAAGTGGTCTGGGGGTGGTTCTTTCTAAAGGATGGTGGCATGTTAGCATGTATAACACTTCTTGGCAGCCAGGCAACCATGGGTTCAAGCTGCTCACCCAATGTATCAATCCAGTGAGCAATCACCTCACTTACTTCACCTTTAGACACTTTAAAGCGCTTTGCCACATCCCCTAATGCAAGGTTCAGTTTAAGTTTCATGAGGGTCATCAGTATTTGGTCAACAACAGGAATACTACATGATGGTTTACTAAATGGCAACATCGTTTTCACCAAAGTAAAAAAATATACCAGACGCAGTCCTGTGTACAGCAGCGAGGTATCATCATCCAGGAGCATATCATCAGCCACAGTCTGACCCCCAGTCTGCGTCGATTTGTTCACCTGGTCCAACTTTGCCGCGTAGTTGTGGTCAGTTTTTGTTAGGTCCTCCCATTGTGTTGCAGCATCTTTAAACTTCGGCTCGCTGCACACTTCTAAAAGACAAACAGCATCAACTATAAATGTATATACCAGTCTAACTAACACAGGACAGAGACACATATATCAACAGTCGAACTTATGAAAAATATCAAGATACACTTACCATCCGATTGCGTGTCACTTGTGTTTCTGTCTAGTTTACGTCTCTTTTGCTGGGGAAGTCGCTCGTATCCCAACCAAAGTTCTGGGAAAGGGTTTTCCTCTGTGGGGTTTTTATCAATGAAGTGATAAGAACAAACAAAAAGTCTTTTGGGCGGATTCTTCAACTTCAAAGCCGCTAGCCACTTCCGAGATTCAACATCTGTTTTTGGTTTCTCATACAAGGCATACGGGGGAGCACATCCACATTGGCGCCTTGTAGATGGTTGATGGTCGAAACATTCTCCTTCCGACCAAACATTCAGCAATCGCCACGAGTTGTTGCAACCGCGAACAGCACAATATGTCCCGGATCCTTGTTGGCGTGTAACACCATCCATAATTTACTTTTTCTGCACGCTAACCAAAGACAGTAAAAGACGCTAACTCGCTAACCGGAAATTATCGGCAGACACAACCGGAAGACGTTGGCAGAGTGAAAGGATAATGGCGGCCCGCCTATTTCACATAGGAAACTCGTCTATACATAACACACCGAAACACGTTTAAACTAACACTACATTCACTACACCCATTAACATTACAAATATTTAAGTAAACTAACCAACATCCAATAACCTCCCATCTACACACACATATATTAAAACCACACAGTCTATGATTAAAACCCAAAATTTCCACAACTTCAATCTAAATCCTAACGTTAAGTTACCTAACGTTAGTGTAAAATGATTGATTATATCCTAAGGAACTTTTCCCCACACATTAAACATAGCTTTATATACGCTTTATAAACTCAATATAAACCCTACCTATTACACGTACAAAACATTTAATCATTTTTGACTTATTTAACTTATCCGATTTCAAACCTTAAACTCACCTGAAATAACTGAAAACAGCAGCAACGCAAATAGGCCTACGACTGTTACCACTCAGTTTCCATAGCAACTCCCTCCGCTCCACTATTTGAATGTCAATAGAGTGCCGAAGTTATGACGTCACTTTGTAGTTAGAATTTTAGCGTCAGGTTGAATATATATTATTTATATTTTTGCTTTTATTGTTCATTTGTATGTGAATCATCACTAAATAAAGCATTAAAAAAAAAGTTAGACTTTTTCTATATTTCTTGCCTTTGCTGCTGTTTGCAGCTTTCAATTAAAAGCACGTAATGTATATTACAAATAAAAATTACAATTCATTAGCTAAACAATTGTCTTCTCAAACAGATCGCATTGGAATCGGAGGGGGTCGTTAGTGTTGCTGACTATATTTGCAGCTGTGCAGCTGGTAAAGGATTGTGCAACCATCTGACAGCACTTTTGTATCAGACAGCCCACTACGTGCAGCTTAATTTACAAACCGTCCCACCACCACTGGCCTGCACGAGTGAGCCACAGAGATGGCATCGTCCAAGAACACAGGCATGTATTTTTCTTTTCTGCACTTGGTAATAACACTATTAACTCAAAGAAAGTATATGTTAACATTAAAACATAGATTAATAATGAACAAGAGTTCAGATTAAGTAACAAAAATGAAAATCACCAAAGATCAATAAACAATTTTTAACTATTACTGTACATGTTTTATATAAAGCGAGTACATGCATAGGCAGTGAGTGAACTTTGTGTAGTGAAACCCAAATCAGTTGGGAAGACTGGAATCAAGTCTACCCTATACAAGGCTTACACGGGTAATTCACAACTTTGTTTATGTGTGTGTGTTTGTTTGTTTTGTTTCTGTTTGTTTGTGTGTGTGTGTGCGCACAGCTACAGCTTAATGTCTTCACGACTCATAATTTGTGTTGATTTCTTTAGGTCCCCTTCCAGATGCTGATGTCTTGGCTTCTGGTGCAAAACTAAATTGGATAAATCCCAAGCCTATGCTGGCACACATACTTGAGGGTATGTCAAAAGTAGAATTGGTCCCCTCACAATTTGGTCCTGTTCCTTTTGGCAGTCCACTGTCTTACCAATGTCCCCCTATAGCTGCAGGTGTTCCTGATGTTAATTTTCCCCCACTACCTGTGCTTGGTTATGAGTTTAGTTGTAATTTTAAATTTGTGCCCACACACCATCAAGCACTTCATCTGGAGTCTATAAAGGTTACCCATAGCTCAGCTTGCCAGATTGAAGAGGCCACAAGACTACAGTCAAAATGCACTGCTTAGGGACAAATTCGGAAATCAAGGGTTACTGCGAGCAGGTTCCGGGAGGTTTGTCATGTGGTTGGGGATTCAGCTAGTCAGTCATTGGCCACAAGAATCATTAAGGGCACAAGGCAGACAAGTGCTATGAAACGTGGCCTTGAACTTGAGCTAGATATTTTGAGAAAATATTCTGAGACAGCCAGTGTTAGTGTCCTACCATGTGGCTTTATTATCAACCCTGAAGTACCACATCTGGGAGCTAGTCCAGACGGACGAGTCCACGATCCATCTGAAAAATTCCAGTTTGGACTAGTGGAGGTAAAAAGCACCTCTGCTGACAATATTGCTCAGGTTCCGTTTGTGAAAATTCAGAGAGGAATAGCCAAACTTAAAGAGACCCATAAGTACTACTGGCAGGTACAAGGTCAGCTTGCAGTTACTGGTCTTCATTGGTGTGACTTTGTGACTGACACGAAATCAGATTGCACAATACAGAGGATCTGGCGAGATGATGCATTCATAGCATCAATGAAAGACAAGCTAGACATGTACTATTATAACGTTTACATGGGTGTCTATCTGTCAGCGGTATGAATGGACAGTTTCTTTTCATATTATACTATGAATTTAAGATTTTTTTCTTATGTGTATATACTTTATGTAGTTGAGTAGTATGTAGCATATTTTGTAGTGTAGATCTTTTGTAACATATTAGAGAAATCACAAATTATACTTTAACATTAAATATATAGTGCTTGCTCTTAATTAGATGTAAAAATGTACATACCAAGCTGAACACATTTTGTATTCAATATTCTGTAACGTATATGATATGCATACACATTTACTGGTTGTATATATTTATTTAATACAATGTGTGAAATAACAATGAACACCAGAGCAGAGTTGACCATTTTTTTTCATGAATTATTATAAAAAGACTTTTATCAGCTATTTCATTTTGTCTGTCCAGTTAATTAATATAAATTGTTTCAATATACACAGATTAACTTTTAATTTACAATAAAAAGTAAAAGCACATTTATTGATGGTAAGTATTAAAAGTATGCATTGCAACTAACTGAAAAAAATTATATATATATATATATATATATATATATATATATATACACACACACACACACACATATATATATATATATATATATATATATATATATATATATATACACACACACATATACATATATACACATATATACATATACACACACACATAAAACCTGCAACATCTTGTGATATAATTGTTTTTTATTTATTTCTAGTTGTCTGATGTGTAAATTCTGCCACCATGAAATTATATTATTAAAATAGAGTGAGAATATTAATAGTATTTAAGAATTGAGTCATACACAGACATCACTGTCATTTCAACAAGATTATTATTTCCGGCTTTACAGAAAATATTATATTTTTATGGCCTTATACATCCTGTGATCAACGACAATGAGAAAATTATAAAATGATTAATATTATTTGAAAACTATTTGAAAAGGCTTGAAACTTTGGACAACAAATGTACCTGCAATTATAGAATAAGCAAAAAAAAATGTTTACCTGGAGGTGGTTGTGCCGCGTAATCATGTTCCTCAACTTGAATGGATTCATTAGGTGCAGTTTCTACCTCCTGCTGCTCCTGAACACGAACGTCCACTCCAAGTCGCAAGGCAGTTCTCTCAAAAGCTGACAGCCTTTGAGGGGGTACATGGAAATTGTTCCACGGAAAACTACTGGGAATGGAACCAACTTTCAGCCGCGAACTTCCTGGAACATAATCGGCAGTGGTAAAATGCTGACTACAGACATATGTGCTACCTCTCCGAATTACGAAAGTACACCCTTCCTCTCGTCTAATAGCAACGATCCATTTCTTTTTGTGGTCTTCGTTTAAAGGAAACCCGTGAAAACTCAAATATGGTTGTTTTTGTTTAGAATTAGTGCACTGAGGGACGCTACAGCAACACTTACTCCTCGACTCCGCCATTGTTACCGGAAGTAACTTTACCCTGCGTTGGCGAACGCCGGAAACACAAAACCCGGAAGTGTGAAAAAGGCTAATAAAGTGCCGAAGTTATGACGTCACTTTGTACGCCAAAACGCGAAGTGAGTTATAATTTTAGCGTCAGGTTGAATATACATTATTTATATTTTTGGTTTTATTGTTCATTTGTATGTGAATCGTCACTAAATAAAGCATTAAAAAAAAAAAAGTTAGAATTTTAGCACTTCTGGTTCCCTTGCTATAAAGGGTTTTTTGAATGGGTTCTTGCTAAATTGCCTGAAATAATGTTTGTGGTTAACAAAGCCTATTAATATTTTTCACGTTTTGATCTATGACATAAAACACACTAGTTATAACCAGAGCCATATAGAGAGAGAGTTGCGACAACGGAAGTTCGAAATGTCTGGTTGTCACGTGATTCATGTAGACTTCAAATAGTTCCAGGAAGTTCGTTTGCGGCCATTCAAACTGATAGAGAAGAGTGACAGAACTGCGATTTCTGGTAATTAGGAGTCAATAAATGCATTTTATTCTATATATTTATACAAAACACACCGACATATGTATGTAGCATGATTATGTACTTACAACGATGTTTTTAAAATATAAAATCAGGTCATTTCTGAGGATTAGTTACCGTTATTTGCCGTTATTTTAGGCTAACGTTAAGTTGGAAAAACACGGGTTGCTGTTGCCTTTTTATGTTACACATTATTCTTTTTTTCACTGATCTCATGTTAACTAATGTCATATTGATGACTTTATGACTTCCAGATAGTACAGACAGGCTGGCGACAGATGATTTTCAGCTCGCACCGCACAAGGGGTCAATTAACTATAAGCAGCAGTAATTAGCATGTTAAGTAAATGTAAAATGAAGCTTATTGTTTACAATTCATACAATTACATATAGTAATATAATTGTGTATTATAGATATTATTTATCTAATGTATAATTCTTACAATACTTATTTGTATACACAATATATTCAGGTTTAAAACAACTTAAGTATACTCATATATAAACATGTACACTGCCATTCAAAAAGTAATGATGTAATTGTAATTATATATTATGAGATTACTTTGTATTTTTATTCAAATAAATGCAATTAACTATTTAAAGGAATTCATGAATACATTCCTAATAAATTTAATAGCATGCCAAGCATTTTGTATGTGTCCTTTCTTTCATGTTGCTCTTGCATAGTCTTCACCATGGTTTACTGTGCTGCATGGGGATGCTCCACTCAGACAGAGAAAGGTGTGCGAATGTATGGCTTCCCCGCTGACATAGAGAGGAGAAAATAATGGTTGGCTCAAGTCAGCAGGAGCAATCTAAATACAAATAAGAATTACAACAACAAAAAAATTTGTGAGGTAATTATACTTAAATTTATTTGCACTTTTTACATGGAAAATTATTTACTGGAAATAAGGAACAAGCAAAGCCTTGCAAAACCCAGGGAGATGAGACTCATGGTGAGACATTGGAGGGAGTCATTAGTATTACCTATAACTGTGCATTTAACCACCATGTGATATGTACAGTATGTGGGTAGACAAAAAAAAAAAAAAGTTTTGTGTGGAAACTAAACTCAAGTTACTCTGCAGGCACATTTTGAGGCAAACCAATTTGTCATGACCAAAAAATTCAAGACTAGGCTGAGACCAGATGCTATTCCCACAATCTTTGTGCATCGTCCTGTGGTCAAAAAGAGGAGGGCCCCTGCTCCACGATGCACCCTTAGACCTGTAGACATACAGCAAATCACTGCTGATCACAGCTATAGTATTACAGGTGATATATATATATAAAATAAGTACAAACTCGTACTAGTTGAAGTAATATTTCTAATTTTGAAGTGATGTGATATTTTCAATATTTAAAACTAGCAATACAATGTATTCTGCCTCTATCAGTTTCAAAGGTTGAGGAAAAAAAGAATGAGGACACTCAGAGAAGGTAAAGTGAGAGTGAAGAAATAGAAGACATTGCTAGAGAGGAGAGACAGGGACAGGTGACACTACCCAGTCAGCATGCAGCAAGTCAGTCAGCAGCCAGTCAGCATTCCAGTGAGCCATCAGCCAGTTACCTGGGTCTATTAAAAAAATTAAAGAGACAAGAAAAAATATCAAAAAATGCAAAGGCAGCACTAAGAAAAATAAAGAATGAAAATGCAGCTCTGAAAAAAAGAATAAAAATTAGGGACAACATTTTAAAGAAATTTTTGTCAAAAGACCAAATTATGGCATTAGGAAGACAAACCACAAAAGGTATGAAATGGAGCAATGAAACAATTAAGAAGGCATTAAAAATTCGCTTTGCATCCGGTCCAACTGGTTACAAGACCCTACAGGAATTGCAGATTCCCTTGCCAGCGATCAGAACCCTGCAAAGAAGGATGGAATGTATCAAATTTGAGCCTGGTATATTGACAGAGGTATTTGATTTTTTAAAACTGAAAGTAGATGGGTTGGCAGACCTTGAAAGGGAGTGTGTGCTGTCCTTGGATGAAATGGCAATCACTCCAAGTGTTGAGCTGCACATGCTGACAGGCAAACTATATGGTGATGTCACTTTGCCAGGTCACACAGGAGTAGCAACACATGCTTGTGTGTTTATGTTGGCTGGAAACACAACTCGCTGGAAACAAGTAGTGGCATATCATTGCAGTGGCAATTCTACCAACGGAGCAGAATACAAGCCAATAATTACAGAATTAATAGAGAGAGCAGCATCCATAGGGCTACATGTGCTTGCTGTCACCACCGATATGGGTAGCCCTAACCAGGCCATGTGGAAATCCTTTGGGGTCGACCACACCAAAACATCTGTGCCGCATCCAACAACACCAGATAGGTGTCTCCATTTCATGCCTGATGTCCCACATCTGGTGAAAAATCTAAAAAGTACCCTTGTCCGTGGACAGGTGTTAACAATTCCAGAGAATGTGGTTAACAAAGAGAACCTACCTTCCAATGAGGTTTCAGTGGTCCCTATTAAGGACTTATTGTCCTTTCAAGAAGGGATGGCATTAAAAGTAGCTCCCCATCTATCAGCTGCAGCCATCGAGCCAAGCCACTTTGAGAAAATGAAGGTTGGTCCTGCTCTTAATGTATTTAGTAAGGCAACAAGTGCTGGACTGAAGTATATGGTGCAGCAAGAAAACCGCCCTCTCTCCTACCTGACTACAGCGTGGTTCCTGGAGCAAGTGGATCATTGGTTTGATCTTATGTCATCTCGCCATCCAATTACAGCACTGAGCAGGGTCAAGATAGAGGAGTATGAAAAGGCCATAATCTTCCTACAGGATATCATCCATCTATTCTATGGGATGAAGATTGGTCATAAGGGAGTTTGGAAGCCTGTTCAAAAAGGGGTGATAATGGCAACCAAATCAGTTTTGGGCATACAGGAAGAGATGCTGACACGAGGACACAGGTTTGTGTTAACTTCAAGGTTCACACAAGACTGTCTTGAAAATACATTCAGCTGTGTGAGGTCTAAAAATCCCATACCAACTCCAGTGGAATTCCATCATGCACTGAGAATCATATCCGTAGGTCAGTTCTTCAGCACCATCACCTCTGGGAGCTACCAGGAAGATGACAGTAGTTTTTTGGCAGACTTCCTGGAAACAGTGAAACAAAACGTCACTCCATCAGTCAGAGTGGAACAGCTGATGGTGGAGAACAGAACAGCACCTGACCTCACAAAAACAGAGAAATGTATTCTCTTCCATCTCGCAGGCTACATTGTCCACAAATTAATCCAATTTGCCAGCATCTGTGGAAAATGCAAAACTGCAACACGGCAAACAGATGACAATCCTGCTGGAAATAACAGTATCTTACTAAACTTAAAAGAATTCAAGGCAGGTGCTCTTTGTCGTCCCTCCCAAGAAGCCTATGACTTCACCCAACAAATTGAGAAACTATTTAGGTCCAAGAGTAGTTCCTACCTCATGGAGCTCCCCAATGCAGTGGATGTGTTGGAGAAAGAAGCTCAGTCACTCTCCAGCAGGCTTCCATCATGCTGTGGAGTAGAGGGAAAAATCTCCAAAAGATTTATACGGCTGAGGTTGAGGATTGAGGCTAAAAAAATACAAAATGACAGAAAAAAACAACACTTAAACGATGGACATCTTGGAAGCAAGAGCCAATCTAAAAAGAGGAAAAGGACCAACAGTAGCCAAGCTTCAACAACCAGCAAACAGCTCCTCCACCTTCCAGCACCCAGCCAACACTAATCCTCCACCTACCAGTCCAGCACCCAGCCAACATCACTGACCCACAGCCTATAACATCATTGGTCCTCACTGCAGTATGATTCCTTAAATTATTATTCATAATATGTATTTCATGTTTAGTTTAGTATGATTCCTTAAATAAAACAGCAGTACAATACACATTTACCACACTACTTTATTACTGGTTTATTTGAAACATACCTTTTGTTTTCATTCTCACCATGGTCCCCTCAGTACTCCTGACCTGCATCATTACTGATGCTCCATCACATAACAGTCCTGTGGTGAAGAACCACTAATCCTTCACCTACCAGCACCCACAGTATGTTACATTAATACACTAACAAGTTTAAATATACAATATAGCTGCAAGCAGCAATAACGGGGCCAAGCAGTACAGAAGAAAGCTTCAGACGAATTGCAGGAATGAGTAATTAAGACAGTTTTAAGATGATTTTAGGCAAAATGGCTCGAAAACAATAAACACAACAACTAGTAATAGGATTTATTGGCTTATCACGTGTAAACAATAGGTGGGGCTGTTGCCAAATCAGTTTGAAATGGTCAGTGTGAGGTGACGATGACACATAGCTATCGACCTATGTTTCCGAACTTCTGACGGTGGTTTCGTCTCGATCAGACAAGCGGTTTCAAAGATATAGCCAGATGTTTTTTAAGCGCTAAATCACAACGCTACACAAACCATAAGGCGAAACCTAGCATGTTTGGTATCGTAGGACTCGGTAAGGTTTCAGGAGTCTAATTTGGTGAGTCTCGAGAAAATAAGTCGACCACACCCAAGGTTATAAGCATTTTAAATAGAATGATCACCACTAGGTGGCGCTGTTTCGAAACTTCTCACGCTCCTTCAGGACATTGTACTGATGACCCATACCATGTTTCGTAACAATCCGTTGATGCGTTCTGAAAATACAGCATTTTAGCACAAAATTCAAAATGGCCGACAGTCAAAATGGCCGAGATGGTAAAATTGGATATCAGTCGACTCGGCATGTTGCCCTGAATCTAACAAGACCAATGTTATGATTTTTGGACAAACTGTTTAGAAGTTATAAGCAAAAATAGCAATTTTCCATATCTCCAGACCAGTAGGTGGCGCTGCGCCGAAACGCAGCAAGTAGCCTCAAGTCATGATTGTTATGACATGTACCAGGTTTGGTCTGAATACGATAAATCGTTGCAGAGATACAGCCTTACGACTGTTTTTGTAAGCGTTACGTAAAATTTGTTAGAGCGTTTATCGAAAACGGTTTGACGAATCAATTTGATTTGCATAACTTTTGGTCAGCACTGCCTGAAGATGATCTGGTTCAATTTTCGTGTGAATCGGACAAACCGTCTAGGACGAGTTCGAAAAAGTAGGTTTTTAAAAAAATTCTAAATGGCGGCCATATTTCTATGACGAAAAGTGACGGTATAGGGTGCAATCGAATTGGCTTGAGCTCAGAAATCAGAGGAAAAAAGAATTTTGTTGATTGGCCTTACGGTTAAAAAGTTATTAACAAAATTAAAGTGAAATTTCGGACAGTTGGTGGCGCTAGAGGGAATGTCTTAGACACACCAAAATTGGTGTACTTAATGTTGGCACTGTCCTCTATCAGAATGTCAAACCAAAACAACTTTCCCGCATTCGGTTCTATGGGCTGCCATAGACTCCCAGTCGGAAGAATAATAATAATAATAATAATAATAATAATAAATATAGCTGCAAGCAGCAATAACGGGGCCAAGCACTACAGAAGCAAGCTTCAGACGAACGGCAGGAATGAGTAATTAAGACAGTTTTAAGATTATTTTAGGCAAAATGGCTTGAAAACTATAAACACAACAACTAGTAATAGGATTTATTGGCTTTTCACGTGTAACCAATAGGTGGCACTGTTACCAAATTAGTTTGTAATGGTCAGTGTGAGGTGACGATGACACATACAAAGTTTGGTGCAAATATGTCAAAGCATTGCAGAGATACAGCCTCAAACGCATTTTGGCACCCTTCCAGCAGATTTTTTGATGCCCTAAATGAGAACCGTTTCTTATATGGACACAAAATCCATAACTTTTTGCCAGAATGGTCCGAAAATGATCCACGTCAAATTTGGTGAAAATCGGACTAACGGTCTAGGAGGAGTTCGAAAATGTAGGTTTTCAACATTAATCAAAATGGCGGACAGGGAGTTCAGCCAAATAAGGTAAACTTTGTATTTTATGTTCTCGACTTGACCCAAGGAATCTAAAAAGACCAGCATGATGTCAATAGCCAGATTAATTCAAAAGTTATTAGCCTTTATGTAAATTGAGTTATAACCTTTGACCACTAGGTGGCGCTGTTTCAAAATATTTTGAGTACCTTCAGGGGATGGTGTTGTTGACACATTCTGAGTTTTGTAATATTACACCAATGCATTTGTTTAGTATAGCATTTTATTTCACAAAACTGTATTGAAGTCAATGAGAATTTCATGTTTTGTTCTATTATAGCGCCACCAAGAGGCTCAGTCCAACCATTTTTTTTTATATTTGCTCAGAGTGAGCCCATACATATGTGTGTCAATTTTGGTGAAAATATCTCAATTCACTTCAGAGTTATGGGCATTTATATGAAAAAGCACGTAAAAATTGACTGACTCTTGACTTTGATTGAATATTACTACCCCTTACTATCAATATTTTGGCATTTGGGCATTGGCGTATGGCTATCGACCTATGTTTCCGAACTTCTGACGGTGGTTTCGTCTCGATCAGACAAGCGGTTTCAAAGATATAGCCAGATGTTTTTTAAGCGCTAAATCACAACGCTACACAAACCGTAAGGCGAAACCTAGAATGTTTGGTTATCGTTGGACTCGGTAAGGTTTCAGGAGTCCAATTTGGTGAGTCTCGAGAAAATAAGTCGACCACACCCAAGGTTATAAGCATTTAAATAAGGATGATCACCACTAGGTGGCGCTGTTTCGAAACTTCTCACGCTCCTTCAGGACATTGTACTGATGACCCATACCATTTTTTGTAACAATCCGTTGATGCGTTCTGAAAATACAGCATTTTAGCACAAAATTCAAAATGGCCGACAGTCAAAATGGCCGAGATGGTAAAATTGGATATCAGTCGACTCGGCATGTTGCCCTGAATCTAACAAGACCAATGTTATGATTTTTGGACAAACTGTTTAGAAGTTATAAGCAAAAATAGCAATTTTCCATATCTCCGGACCAGTAGGTGGCGCTGCGCCGAAACGCAGCAAGTAGCCTCAAGTCATGCTTGTTATGACATGTACCAGGTTTGGTCTGAATAGGATAAGTCGTTGCCGAGATACAGCCTTACGACTGTTTTTGTAAGCGTTACGTAAAATTTGTTAGAGCGTTTATCAAAAACGGTTTGACGAATCAATTTGATTTGCATAACTTTTGGTCAGCACTGCCTGAAGATGACCTGGTTCAATTTTCGTGTGAATCGGACAAACCGTCTAGGACGAGTTCGAAAAAGTATGTTTTTAAAAAAATTCTAAATGGCGGCCATATTTCTATGACGGAAAATGACTGTATAGGGTGCAATCGAATTGGCTTGAGCTCAGAAATCAGAGGAAAAAAGAATTTTGTTGATTGGCCTCACGGTTAAAAAGTTATTAACAAAATTAAAGTGAAATTTCGGACAGTTGGTGGCGCTAGAGGGAATGTCTTAGACACACCAAAATTGGTGTACTTAATGTTGGCACTGTCCTCTATCAGAATGTCAAACCAAAACAACTTTCCCGCATTCGGTTCTATGGGCTGCCATAGACTCCCAGTCGGAAGAATAATAATAATAAATATAGCTGCAAGCAGCAATTACGGGGCCAAGCACTCCAACGGCAAATGTAGTAGCTAAGCATCGCATAAAGCATCACACCAAATACATTAATGAGCAATAACAGCAATTTTGGAATTATTGTATTTGAAATGGCAAAAAAAAAAAACACCAATACCACCTCTAGTAGCATGATTACTTGGTTTATCAAGCTTGACCAATAGGTGACACTGTTATAAAATCAATTTGGTGTACTCTGTGTGTCTTTTCAATGACACACACAAAGTTTGGTGTCAATATGCCAAAGCATTCCAGGGATACAGCCTCAAGTGTCATTTTCTCATTGTGCCTCAAATTCGTCGATGTGGTATGCGAAAACGGTTTTGTCTATCGACTTAAAATCCATAACTTTGAATCAGTATAGCCTGAAGATCATTTGATTCGAATTTGGTGAAAATCGGACATACGGTTGATCAGGAGTTCGAAAAAGTATGTTTTCAACATAAATCAAAATGGCGGACCGGAAGTTCAGCTTACCGTGGTATATTTGGTATCTATGTTATCGGCATAAGCCAGGGAATATTTTGAGCCCAGTTTCCTTCAAATAGGCTAATGCATTAAAAAGTTATTAGCATTTTAAAAAGTGTAATTACTCATGGTTAATGAATGGTTTATTACTCTTGACCAATAGGTGGCGCTGTTACCAAATTTATGTGGCATGGTCAGTGTGAGGTGGCGATGACACATACAAAGTTTGGTGCAAATATGTCAAAGTGTTGCAGAGATACAGCCTCAAATGCATTTTGGCACCCTTCCAGCAAATTCGTTGATGCGCTAAATGAGAACCGTTACGTATATCGACACGAAATCCATAACTTTTTGCCAGCATGGTCTGAAGATGATGCACGTCAAATTTGGTGAAAATTGGGCTAACGGTCTAGGAGGAGTTCGAAAAAGTAGGTTTTCAACATTAAGCAAAATGGCGGACAGGAAGTAAGGCCAATTTTCACATTATTGGTATCAATACTCTCGGCATGACCCACAGAATATAGCGAGACCATTTTAATTTTAATAGACTAATTTATTCAAAAGTTATTAGCATTTATGTGATATTTCATTATAACTATTGGCCACAAGGTGGCGCTGCCACCAAACTTTTTGAGTACCTTCAGGGCATGGAGCCGAATATTTTTGTAATTATTTGCGAAACGATACGATGCTGCGTTCAAAAAATACAGCATTTCAAATCATAATTCAAAATGGCCGACGCCTAAAATGGCCGACACAGGAAAATTGTATATCATTTGACTCGACATGACTCACTGAATCTAAAGAGACCAGTTGTGTGATTTTTGGCCAAACCATTCAGTAGTTATAAGCCAAAATATGCATTTTTCATATCTCCTGACCACTAGGTGGCGCTGTGTCGAAACACTGCAGGTAGTCTCAGTTCATGCTTGTTATAACACACGCCAAGTTTGGTCTCAATATGACAAACCGTTGCCGGGATATAGCCTCACGTGCAAGTTTGCGTGCTTTTCTTCAAATTTGTTTACGTGTCATTCGACAACAGTTGGACGAATCAACTTGAATTCCATAACTTTTTGCCAGCATGGTCTGAAGATCATCTGAGCCAATTTTCGTGGCAATCGGACTAACCGTCTAGGACGAGTTCGAAAAAGTAGGTTTTTCGAATAATTGAAAATAGCGAAAAAACTAAACCTTGCGATTTTTGAATTTTGGGCTTCATTCGACTTGGCATGAGCCAAGGATTCAGAGGAAAAAAGAATTTCCATTTTCTGGCTTACGGTTCAAAAGTTATTAGCATACAAACATTGAAAGTTTGGACAAGTGGTGGCGCTAGAGAGTAGGAGATAGAGACTTCAAATTTGCTATAGTTAATGTTGGGACTGTCCTCTATCAGTGTGCCAAATTATACAACTTTCCCGCAATCGGTTCTAAGGGCTGCCATAGACTTGCGGCGGAAGAAGAAGAAGAAGAAGAAGAAGCAGAATAATAATAACGCCAACGGAAACAATAGGTGCCTACGCACCTTCGGTGCTTGGCCCCTAATAACGCCAACAAACACAATAGGTGCCTTCGCACCTTCGGTGCTTGGCCCCTAAATATAGCTGCAAGCAGCAATCACGGGGCCAAGCATTCCAGCGGCAACATCAGGAGCTAAGCATATGTAGCATCAGACCAAATGCAACAATGAATAATGAAATTAATAATTGCATGATTGTAATTGAAATGGCTGAAAATCGTTAATAAAAGTTCCACAGCGAGGAGCTAAGCATGGCATGGAGCATCAGACCAAATGCAACGAGTAAGAAAAGCAATTATTGGAAGAGTGTAATCGAAACAGCCAGTAAAACTCCAGTAAAATGATGCATTATCATTTTTGGAAAATAGTTGGCGCTGTAATCAAATCGCTTTGTTTTGTTCTGTGGGAGGTGACAATGTTGTGGGCAATTTCTTTCAAAATACTTACAGACCTTTAGGGCAATGAGTCGAACATGCCCACCAAGTTTCGTTCCGATCGACTTCCATTAACCTTGTCAAATAGGTGCTTAAAGTTGTTTGGCCAATGGCGGCCATGTTTTTTAAGATAAGTGAAATTCCTCATAGACACTTGTGCAACATTGGGCCATACCAATTTTCAAGTTGATTGGATCAGCGGTTGCTTAGTTATAGCCATTTTAGTTTTTTTTTCATCCTGTAGCGCCACCAAGTGGCAGATATGGAAAAAATAATAATTTGACTATAGTTATTGTTCATGCATATAAGTTCTGAGTTTGGTGAAGATATCTCATTTTGTTCCCGAGTTATAGCCTTTTTCATAAAATTGGTCCACGAATTTGAATGTTTTGGGTCACCTGGTTTTTTTGTTCAGTCTTGATCAAACCACTGCAGTAATATTCTCAGGACTCTCTTGATCAATAACTTTGAAAAAATATGTTGTATTTTGTCCTTTGGTTAGATAACATTTAAACAGGCCTAAAAAACAAAAGATTTCTGTTGTGAATGGCATTAAACTGCAAAATAAAAAGGGGTAATATAATCACACATGCATTAGATCTGTATTTTTTCTAAACAATCATGCAAAATTTAACATAGATTAGGTAAAAAAGAACACTGTAATATTTATAAAGCTTCAAAACCCAGTGTTGAATAAAAAATTGCAATTATAACCACTAGATGTCACCGGAAGACCACTAATGAGCTCACTAAAGACTAAAACATTACAGTTTATGGGCTTGTTGAGGGATTCATCTAGAAAAAATGTATATTACTATTATTTAATATTACTGTTCAAGCATTTCAGATCACATTGAGTCAAAGTTTACCAATTTATTCATACAGATGTATCTAATGTTTATAATTATGCCAGATTATGATTGCAATGAAACCTGAAAAATGACATAGAAAGCCCATAAAAACAGAAGACTTGCAATAGGTTTTATCACCCATCATTTATTTTAATTATCTATATATATAACAAAATGTGTGCATCTGTGTGTGGGTTTAAGCATGCTTATTGAGTATTAATATAGTAGTTTAAACATTTCATGTTTGTGTGTGTCTGTAATTCTGTTCTATTCTTTTACTGTCAGCCATATCTAGGTTATTTAAAATCAGTGCAGTACTATTATCTAGACTGTGAAATTATACATAAATTGCGTATGCTTCTTTGGAATGAAATTAAGACAACATATAACAGTTATAAAGGTTAAAGAGACAGTGTTGTATGATAAATTGCATTTACGACCACTAGATGTCACTGGAAGACCACTAATGGGCTCACTAAAGACTAAAACATTACAGTTCATTGTCTCGATGATTGATTCATCTAGAAAAATATATATTACTATTATTTAATATTACTGTTCAAGCATTTAAGATCACATTGAGTGAAAGTTCAACAATTTATTCATACATGTATATCAAATGTTTACTATTATGTCAGAATATGAATGCAATGAAACCTGACATAGAAATGTAAGAAAAGAAGTCTTTCTGTGAGTTGTGTGTCACCTATAATTTATTTCAAATATCTACATACAACAAAATGTGTGGGCATGTACTTCTCTCTCTCTGTGTGTGTGTGTGTGTGTGTAATCATGCTTATTGATTATTCATATAATAGTTGAACCATTTCATTTCTGTGTGTGAGTGTCTGTGAGCCTATTCTCCATGTTAGACAATGGCACACACAAGTTTGGCTTAATTACAACAAAGCTTTGCAGAGATATAGCCTCAGACTCATTTTGTGAAGATGCCTGACATCTGAAGCAGCGCTGTACAAAAACGGTTTCGTCTATTGACACGAAATCCATAACTTTTTGTCAGCACGGTCTGAAGATGATCTGATTCAATTTTGGTGAAAATCAGACAAACGGTTGAGGATGAGTTTAAAAAAAAAGGTTTTCAACATGAATCAAAATGGCGGACAGGAAGTTTTGCTTAATATGACATAATTGGTATGTATGTTGTCGGCATGTCCCAAGGAACATTTTGAGACATGTTTCATGATAATAGGCTAATGCAATCAAAAGTTATTAGCATTATTGGAAATGTAATAATTAGCGGTTATTGATTGGTTTATTACTCTTGACCAATAGGTGGCGCTGTGACCAAAATGATGTGGCGTGGTCAATGTGATGTGACAATGTCACATATTAAGTTTTGTGTAAATATCTCCAACCTTTGCAGAGATACAGCCTCAGATGCAGTTTGGCATCTTTCCAGCAAATTTGTTGGTACGCTAATTGAAAACGGTTACGTGTATCGACACAAATTCCATAACTTTTTGCCAGCATGGTCTGAAGATGATCCAAATCAAATTTGGTGAAAATCTGAGCAACGGTCTAGGAGGAGTTCGAAAAAGTAGGTTTTCAACATGAATCAAAATGGCGGACAGGAAATTTTGCCAAAATTGACAAATGGGGTATCAGTGTTCTCGGCATGACCCAAGGAATCTATCAACATCAGCTTTGTTACAATAGGCTAATGTATGCAAAAGTTATTAGCATTTTTCGAAAAATCGTTATAACTATTGACCACAAGGTGGCGCTGCCCCCAATTTTTTTGTGTACATTCAGGGCATGGAGCCGGACATTTTTGTAATTATTTGCGAAACGATACGGAACTTCATTCTTAAGATACAGCAATTTACAACTAAATTCAAAATGGCCGACGCCCAAAATGGCCGAATTGGGAAAATTCGGTATCATTCGACTCGGAATGATGCACTGAATCTAAAGACACCACTTTTGTGATTTTTGGCAAAACCGTACAGAAGTTATGAGCAAAAACATACATTTTTCATATCTCCTGACCACTAGGGGGCACAGCGCCGAAACACTGCAGGTAGTCCCAGAGAATGGTTGTTATAAGACCCACCAAGATTGGTTTCAATAGGCCAAACCGTTGCGGAGATATAGCCTCACGTTCACGTTTGCGTGCTTTTCGAAGAATTCGTTCATGAGCTATTCGGAAACGGTTTGAGAAATCAACTTGAATTCCATAACTTTTTGCCAGCATGGTCTGAAGATTATCTGATTCAATTTTCGTGACAATCGGTGCAACGGCCTAGGACGAGTTCGAAAAAGTAGGTTTTACGAACAATTGACGATAGCGAAAAAACTAAACCTTGCGATTTTTGAATTTCGGTGTCCATTCGACTCGGCATGAGCCAAGGAATCACAGGAAAAAAGAATTTTCATTTTGTGGCTTACGGTTCAAGAGTTATTAGCATCAAGTTTTTGAAAGTTTAGACAATTGGTGGCGCTAGAGAGTTTGAGTTAGAGACTTCAAATTTGCTACGGTTAATGTTCAGACAGTCCTCTATTAGTGTGCCAAATTATACAACTTTCCCGCAATCGGTTCTATGGGCTACCATAGACTTGGGGTGGAAGAAGAGGAAGAATAAATATAGCTGCAAGCAGCAATCACGGGGCCAAGCATTCCAGCGGCAACATCAGGAGCTAAGCATATGTAGCATCAGACCAAATGCAACAATGAATAATGAAATTAATAATTGCATGATTGTAATTGAAATGGCTGAAAATCGTTAATAAAAGTTCCACAGCGAGGAGCTAAGCATGGCATGGAGCATCAGACCAAATGCAACGAGTAAGAAAAGCAATTATTGGAAGAGTGTAATTGAAACAGCCAGTAAAACTCCAGTAAAATGATGCATTTTCATTTTTGGAAAATAGGTGGCGCTGTAATCAAATCGCTTTGTTGTGTTCTGTGGGAGGTGACAATGCTGTGGGCAATTTCTTTCAAAATACTTACAGACCTTTAGGGCAATGAGTCGAACATGCCCACCGAGTTTCGTTCCGATCGACTTCCATTAACCTTGTCAAATAGGTGCTTAAAGTTGTTTGGCCAATGGCGGCCATGTTTTTTAAGATAAGTGAAATTCCTCATAGACACTTATGCCACATTGGGCCATACCAATTTTCAAGTTGATTGGATCAACGGTTGCTTAGTTATAGCCATTTTAGTTTTTTTTTCATCCTGTAGCGCCACCAAGTGGCAGATATGGAAAAAAAATAATTTGACTAAAGTTTTTGTTCATGCATATGAGTTCTGAGTTTGGTGAAGATATCTCATTTTGTTCCCGAGTTATAGCCTTTTTCATAAAATTGGTCCACGAATTTGAATGTTTTGGGTCACCTGGTTTTTTGTTCAGTCTTGATCAAACCACTGCAGTAATATTCTCAGGACTCTCTAGATCAATAACTTTGAAAAAATATGTTGTATTTTGTCCTTTGGTTAGATAACATTTAAACAGGCCTAAAAAACTAAAGATTTCTGTTGTGAATGGCATTAAACTGCAAAAAAAGGGGTAATATAATCACACATGCATTAGATCTGTATTTTTTCTAAACAATCATGCAAAATTTAACAGAGACTAGGTAAAAAAGAACACTGTAATATTTATAAAGCTTCAAAACCCAGTGTTGAATAAAAAATTGCAATTATAACCACTAGATGTCACCGGAAGACCACTAATGAGCTCACTAAAGACTAAAACATTACAGTTTATGGGCTTGTTGAGGGATTCATCTAGAAAAAATGTATATTACTATTATTTAATATTACTGTTCAAGCATTTCAGATCACATTGAGTCAAAGTTTACCAATTTATTCATACAGATATATCTAATGTTTATAATTATGCCAGATTATGATTGCAATGAAACCTGAAAAATGACATAGAAGCCCATAAAAACAGAAGACTTGCAATAGGTTTTATCACCCATCATTTATTTTAATTATCTATATATATAACAAAATGTGTGCATCTGTGTGTGGGTTTAAGCATGCTTATTGAGTATTAATATACTAGTTTAAACATTTCATGTTGGTGTGTGTGTCTGTAATTCTGTTCTATTCTTTTACTGTCAGCCATATCTAGGTTATTTAAAATCAGTGCAGTACTATTATCTAGACTGTGAAATTATACATAAATTGCGTATGCTTCTTTGGAATGAAATTAAGACAACATATAACAGTTATAAAGGTTAAAGAGACAGTGTTGTATGATAAATTGCATTTACGACCACTAGATGTCACTGGAAGACCACTAATGGGCTTTGCAGAGATATAGCCTCAGACTCATTTTGTGAAGATGCCTGACATCTGAAGCAGCGCTGTACAAAAACGGTTTCGTCTATTGACACGAAATCCATAACTTTTTGTCAGCACGGTCTGAAGATGATCTGATTCAATTTTGGTGAAAATCAGACAAACGGTTGAGGATGAGTTTAAAAAAAAAGGTTTTCAACATGAATCAAAATGGCGGACAGGAAGTTTTGCTTAATATGACATAATTGGTATGTATGTTGTCGGCATGTCCCAAGGAACATTTTGAGACATGTTTCATGATAATAGGCTAATGCAATCAAAAGTTATTAGCATTATTGGAAATGTAATAATTAGCGGTTATTGATTGGTTTATTACTCTTGACCAATAGGTGGCGCTGTGACCAAAATGATGTGGCGTGGTCAATGTGATGTGACAATGTCACATATTAAGTTTTGTGTAAATATCTCCAACCTTTGCAGAGATACAGCCTCAGATGCAGTTTGGCATCTTTCCAGCAAATTCGTTGGTACGCTAATTGAAAACGGTTACGTGTATCGATACAAATTCCATAACTTTTTGCCAGCATGGTCTGAAGAAGATCCAAATCAAATTTGGTGAAAATCTGAGCAACGGTCTAGGAGGAGTTCGAAAAAGTAAGTTTTCAACATGAATCAAAATGGCGGACAGGAAATTTTGCCAAAATTGACAAATGGGGTATCGGTGTTCTCGGCATGACCGAAGGAATCTATCAACATCAGCTTTGTTACAATAGGCTAATGTATGCAAAAGTTATTAGCATTTTTCGAAAAAATCGTTATAACTATTGACCACAAGGTGGCGCTGCCCCCAATTTTTTTGTGTACATTCAGGGCATGGAGCCGGACATTTTTGTAATTATTTGCGAAACGATACGGAACTTCATTCTTAAGATACAGCAATTTACAACTAAATCCAAAATGGCCGATGCCTAAAATGGCCGAATTGGGAAAATTCGGTATCATTCGACTCGGAATGATGCACTGAATCTAAAGACACCACTTTTGTGATTTTTGGCAAAACCGTTCAGAAGTTATGAGCAAAAACATGCATTTTTCATATCTCCTGACCACTAGGGGGCACAGCGCCGAAACACTGCAGGTAGTCCCAGGGAATGGTTGTTATAAGACCCACCAAGATTGGTCTCAATAGGCCAAACCGTTGCGGAGATATATTCTCACGTTCACGTTTGCGTGCTTTTCGAAGAATTCGTTCATGAGCTATTCGGAAACGGTTTGAGAAATCAACTTGAATTCCATAACTTTTTGCCAGCATGGTCTGAAGATTATCTGATTCAATTTTTGTGACAATCGGTGCAACGGCCTAGGACGAGTTCGAAAAAGTAGGTTTTACGAACAATTGACGATAGCGAAAAAACTAAGCCTTGCGATTTTTGAATTTTGGTGTCCATTCGACTCGGCATGAGCCAAGGAATCACAGGAAAAAAGAATTTTCATTTTGTGGCTTACGGTTCAAGAGTTATTAGCATCAAGTTTTTGAAAGTTTAGACAATTGGTGGCGCTAGAGAGTTTGAGTTAGAGACTTCAAATTTGCTACGGTTAATGTTCAGACAGTCCTCTATTAGTGTGCCAAATTATACAACTTTCCCGCAATCGGTTCTATGGGCTACCATAGACTTGGGGTGGAAGAAGAGGAAGAATAATAACGCCAACAAACACAATAGGTGCCTTCGCACCTTCGGTGCTTGGCCCCTAATAATAATAACGCCAACAAACACAATAGGTGCCTTCGCACCTTCGGTGCTTGGCCCCTAAATATAGCTGCAAGCAGCAATAACGGGGCCAAGCACTACAGAAGCAAGCTTCAGACGAACGGCAGGAATGAGTAATTAAGACAGTTTTAAGATTATTTTAGGCAAAATGGCTTGAAAACAATCAACACAACAACTAGTAATAGGATTTATTGGCTTATCACGTGTAACCAATAGGTGGTGCTGTTACCAAATTAGTTTGGAACGGTCAGTGTGAGGTGTCGATGACACATACAAAGTTTGGTGCAAATATGTCAAAGCTTTGCAGAGATACAGCCTCAAATGCATTTTGGCACCCTTCAAGCAGATTTGTTGATGCGCTAAATGAGAACGGTTTCGTATGTCGACACGAAATCCATAACTTTTTGCCAGCATGTTCTGAAGATGAGCCACGTCAAATTTGGTGAAAATCTGACAAACGGTCTAGGAGGAGTTCGAAAAAGTAGGTTTTCAACATTAATCAAAATGGCGGACAGGAAGTTCAGCCAAATAAGGAAAACTTTGTATCTATGTTCTCGACTTGACCCAAGGAATCTACAAAGACCAGCGTCATGTCAATAGCCAGATTTATTCAAAAGTTATAAGCCTTTACGTAAATTGAGTTATAACTTTTGACCACTAGGTGGCGCTGTTTCAAAATATTTTGAATACCTTCAGGGGATGGTGTTGTTGGCACATTCTGAGTTTCGTAATATTACACCAATGCATTTGTTTAGTATAGCATTTTATTTCACAAAACTGTATTGAAGTCAATGGGAATTTCATGTTTTGTTCTATTATAGCGCCACCAAGAGGCTCAGTCCCACCATTTTTTTTATGTGTGCTCAGAGTGAGCCCATACATATGTGTGTCAATTTTGGTGAAAATATCTCAATTCACTTCAGAGTTATAGACATTTATATGAAAAAGCACGTAAAAAATGACTGACTCTTGACTTTGATTGAATATTACTACCCCTTACTATCAATATTTTGGCATTTAGGCATTGGTGTATAGCTATCGACCTATGTTTCCGAACTTCTGACGGTGGTTTCGTCTCGATCAGACAAGCGGTTTCGAAGATATAGCCAAATGTTTTTTAAGCGCTAAATCACAACGCTACACAAACCGAAAGGCAAAACCTAGCATGTTTGGTATCATAGGACTCGGTAAGGTTTCAGGAGTCCAATTTGATGAGTCTCGTGAAAATAAGTCAACCACACCCAAAGTTATAAGCATTTAAAAAAAGAAGATCACCACTAGGTGGCGCTGTTTTGAAACTTCTCACGCTCCTTCAGGACATTGTGCTGATGAACCATACCAAGTTTCGTAACAATCTGCTGATGCGTTCTTAAAATACAGCATTTTAGCACAAAATTCAAAATGGCCGACAGTCAAAATGGCCGAAATGGTCAAATTGGATATCAGTCGACTCGGCATGTTGCCCTGAATCTAACAAGACCAATGTTATGATTTTTGGACAAACTGTTCAGAAGTTATAAGCAAAAATAGCAGTTTTTCATATCTCCGGATCAGTAGGTGGCGCTGCGCCCAATCACAGCATGTTGCCTCAGGTCATGCTTGTTATGACATGTACCAAGTTTGGTCTGAATAGGATAAGTCGTTGCCGAGATACAGCCTTACGACTGTTTTTGTAAGCACTACATAAAATTTGTTAGAGCGTTTATCGAAAACGGTTTGACGAATCAATTTGATTTGCATAACTTTTGGTCAGCACTGCCTGAGGATGATATGGTTCAATTTTCGTGTGAATCGGACATACCGTCTAGGACGAGTTCGAAAAAGTAGGTTTTTAAAGAAATTCAAAATGGCGGTCATATTTCTATGACGCAAATGACTTCGTAGGGTGCAATCGAATCGGCATGAGCTCAGAAATTAGAGGAAAAAAGAATTTCGTTGATTGGCCTTAGGGTTAAAAAGTTATTAACAAAATTAAAGTGAAATTTTGGACAGTTGGTGGCGCTAGAGGGATTGACTTAGACACACCAAAATTGGTGTACTTAATGTTGGCACTGTCCTCTATCAGAATGTCAAACCATTACAACTTTCCCGCATTCGGTTCTATGGGCTGCCATAGACGCCCAGTCGGAAGAATAATAATAATAAATATAGCTGCAAGCAGCAATAACGGGGCCAAGCACTACAGAAGCAAGCTTCAGACGAATGGCAGGAATGAGTAATTAAGACAGTTTTAAGATTATTTTAGGCAAAATGGCTTGAAAATAATCAACACAACAACTAGTAATAGGATTTATTGGCTTATCACGTGTAACCAATAGGTGGTGCTGTTACCAAATTAGTTTGGAACGGTCAGTGTGAGGTGTCGATGACACATACAAAGTTTGGTGCAAATATGTCAAAGCTTTGCAGAGATACAGCCTCAAATGCATTTTGGCACCCTTCAAGCAGATTTGTTGATGCGCTAAATGAGAACCGTTTCGTATGTCGACACGAAATCCATAACTTTTTGCCAGCATGTTCTGAAGATGAGCCACGTCAAATTTGGTGAAAATCTGACAAACGGTCTAGGAGGAGTTCGAAAAAGTAGGTTTTCAACATTAATCAAAATGGCGGACAGGAAGTTCAGCCAAATAAGGAAAACTTTGTATCTATGTTCTCGACTTGACCCAAGGAATCTACAAAGACCAGCGTCATGTCAATAGCCAGATTTATTCAAAAGTTATTAGCCTTTACGTAAATTGAGTTATAACTTTTGACCACTAGGTGGCGCTGTTTCAAAATATTTTGAATACCTTCAGGGGATGGTGTTGTTTGCACATTCTGAGTTTCGTAATATTACACCAATGCATTTGTTTAGTATAGCATTTTATTTCACAAAACTGTATTGAAGTCAATAAGAATTTCATGTTTTGTTCTATTATAGCGCCACCAAGAGGCTCAGTCCCACCATTTTTTTTATGTGTGCTCAGAGTGAGCCCATACATATGTGTGTCAATTTTGGTGAAAATATCTCAATTCTCTTCAGAGTTATAGACATTTATATGAAAAAGCACGTAAAAAATGACTGACTCTTGACTTTGATTGAATATTACTACCCCTTACTATCAATATTTTGGCATTTGGGCATTGACGTTTAGCTATCGACCTATGTTTCCGAACTTCTGACGGTGGTTTCGTCTCGATCAGACAAGCGGTTTCGAAGATATAGCCAAATGTTTTTTAAGCGCTAAATCACAACGCTACACAAACCGAAAGGCAAAACCTAGCATGTTTGGTATCATAGGACTCGGTAAGGTTTCAGGAGTCCAATTTGATGAGTCTCGTGAAAATAAGTCAACCACACCCAAAGTTATAAGCATTTAAAAATAGAAGATCACCACTAGGTGGCGCTGTTTTGAAACTTCTCATACTCCTTCAGGACATTGTGCTGATGACCCATACCAAGTTTCGTAACAATCCGTTGCTGCGTTCTTAAAATACAGCATTTTAGCACAAAATTCAATATGGCTGACAGTCAAAATGGCCGAGATGGTAAAATTGGATATCAGTCGACTCGGCATGTTGCCCTGAATCTAACAAGACCAATTTTATGATTTTTGGACAAACTGTTTAGAAGTTATGAGCAAAAATAGCAATTTTTCATATCTCCAGACCAGTAGGTGGCACTGGGCCGAAACGCAGCAAGTAGCCTCAGGTCATGCTTGTTATGACATGTACCAGGTTTGGTCTGAATACGATAAATCGTTGCAGAGATACAGCCTTGCGACTGTTTTTGTAAGCGTTACGTAAAATTTGTTTGAGCGTTTATCGAAAACAGTTTGACGAATCAATTTGATTTGCATAACTTTTGGTCAGCACTGCCTGAAGATAATCTGGTTCAATTTTCGTGTGAATCGGACAAACCGTCTAGGACGAGTTCGAAAAAGTAGGTTTTTTAAAAAATTCAAAATGGCGGCCATATTTCTATGACAGAAAATGACGTCATAGGATGCAATCGAATCGGCATGAGCTCAGAAATCAGAGGAAAAAAGATTTTTGTTGATTGGCCTTAGGGTTAAAAAGTTATTAACAAAATAAAAGTGAAACTTTGGACAGTTGGTGGCGCTAGAGGCAATGTATTAGACCCACCAAAATTGGTGTACTTAATGTTGGCACTGTCCTCTATCAGAATGTCAAACCATTACAACTTTCCCGCATTTGGTTCTATGGGCTGCCATAGACTCCCAGTCGGAAGAATAATAATAATAATAATAATAATAATAATAAATATAGCTGCAAGCAGCAATAACGGGGCCAAGCACTACAGAAGCAAGCTTCAGACGAACGGCAGGAATGAGTAATTAAGACAGTTTTAAGATTATTTTAGGCAAAATGGCTTGAAAACAATAAACACAACAACTAGTAATAGGATTTATTGGCTTATCACGTGTAACCAATAGGTGGCGCTGTTACCAAATTAGTTTGGAATGGTCAGTGTGAGGTGACGGTGACACATACAAAGTTTGGTGCAAATATGTCAAAGCTTTGCAGAGATACAACCTCAAATGCATTTTGGAACCCTTCGAGCTGATTCGTTGATGCGCTAAATGAGAACCGTTTCGTATATCGACACGAAATCCATTACATTTTGCCAGCATGGTCTGAAGATGATCCACGTCAAATTTAGTGAAAGTCTGACTAACGGTCTAGGAGGAGTTCGAAAAAGTAGGTTTTCAACATTAATCAAAATGGCGGACAGGAAGTTCAGCCAAATAAGGAAAACTTGGTATCTATGTTCTCGGCCTGACCCAAGGAATCTATTAATATCAGCGTCATGTCAATAGCCAGATCTTTTCAAAAGTTAAAAGCCTTTATGTAAATTGAGTTATAACTTTTGACCACTAGGTGGCACTGTTGCAAAATATTTTGAGTACATTCAGGGGATGGTGTTGTTGGCACATTCTGAGTTTCGTAATATTACACAAATGCATTTGTTTAGTATAGCATTTTATTTCACAAAACTGTATTGAAGTCAATGGGAATTTCATGTTTTGTTCTATTATAGCGCCACCAAGAGGCTCAGTCCCACCATTTTTTGTATGTGTCCTCAGAGTGAGCCCATACATATGTGTGTCAATTTTGGTGAAAATATCTCAATTCACTTCAGAGTTATAGACATATATATGAAAAAGCATGTAAAAAATGACTGACTCTTGACTTTGATTGAATATTACTACCCCTTACTATCAATATTTTGGCATTTGGGCATTGGCGTATAGCTATCGACCTATGTTTCCGAACTTCTGACGGTGGTTTCGTCTCGATCAGACAAGCGGTTTCGAAGATATAGCCAAATGTTTTTTAAGCGCTAAATCACAACGCTACACAAACCGTAAGGCGGAACCTAGCATTTTTGGTATCGTAGGACTCGGTAAGGTTTCAGGAGTCCAATTTCATGAGTCTGGTGAAAATAAGTCGACCACACCCAAAGTTATAAGCATTTTAAAAAAGAAGATCACCACTAGGTGGCGCTGTTTCGAAACTTCTCACGCTCCTTCAGGACATTGTGCTGATGACCCATACCAAGTTTCGTAACAATCCGTTGATGTGTTCTTAAAATACAGCATTTTAGCACAAAGTTCAAAATGGCCGACAGTCAAAATGGCCAAAATGGTAAAATTGGATATCAGTCGACTCGGCATGTTGCCCTGAATCTAGCAATACCAATTTTATGATTTTTGGACAAACTGTTTAGAAGTTATAAGCAAAAATAGCAGTTTTTCATATCTCCGGACCAGTAGGAGGCGCTGCGCTGAAACGCAGCAAGTAGCCTCAGGCCATGCTTGTTATGACATGTACCAAGTTTGGTCTGAATATGATAAATCGTTGCAGAGATACAGCCTAACGACCATTTTTGTAGGCGTTACGTAAAATTTGTTTGAGCGTTTATCAAAAACGGTTTGACGAATCAATTTGATTTGCATAACTTTTGGTCAGCACTGACTCAAGATGATCTGGTTCAATTTTTGTGTGAATCGGACAAACCGTCTAGGACGAGTTCGAAAAAGTAGGTTTTTCAAAAAATTCAAAATGGCGGCCACATTTCTATGACGGAAAATGACTTGCTAGGGTGCAATCGAATTGGCATGAGCTCAGAAATTAGATGTAAAAAGAATTTTGATGATTGGCCTTACGGTCAAAAAGTTATTAACAAAATTAAAGTGAAATTTTGGACAGTTGGTGGCGCTAGAGGGAATGTCTTAGACACACCTAAATTGGTGTACTTAATGTTGGCACTGTCCTCTATCAGAATGTCCAACCATTACAACTTTCCCGCATTCGGTTCTATGGGCTGCCATAGACCCCCAGTCGGAAGAATAATAATAATAAATATAGCTGCAAGCAGCAATAACGGGGCCAAGCACTACAGAAGCAAGCTTCAGACGAACGGCAGGAATGAGTAATTAAGACAGTTTTAAGATTATTTTAGGCAAAATGGCTTGAAAACAATAAACACAACAACTAGTAATAGGATTTATTGGCTTATCACGTGTAACCAATAGGTGGCGCTGTTACCAAATTAGTTTGAAATGGTCAGTGTGAGGTGACGATGACACATACAAAGTTTTTTGCAAATATGTCAAAGCTTTGCAGAGATACAGCCTCAAATGCATTTTGGAACCCTTCCAGCTGATTCGTTGATGCGCTAAATGAGAACCGTTTCGTATATTGACACGAAATCCATAACATTTTGCCAGAATGGTCTGAAGATGATCCATGTCAAATTTGGTGAAAATCGGACTAACGGTCTAGGAGGAGTTCGAAAAAGTAGGTTTTCAACATTAATCAAAATGGCGGACAGGAGGTTCAGCCAAATAAGGAAAACTTGGTATCTATGTTCTCGGCCTGACCCAAGGAATCTATTAAGATCAGCGTCATGTCAATAGCCAGATCTTTTCAAAAGTTATTAGCCTTTATGTAAATTGAGTTATAACTTGACCACTAGGTGTTTCAAAATATTTTGAGTACCTTCAGGGGATGTTGTTGTTGGCACATTCTGAGTTTCGTAATATTACACAAATGCATTTGTTTAGTATAGCATTTTATTTCACAAAACTGTATTGAAGTCAATGGGAATTTCATGTTTTGTTCTATTATAGCGCCACCAAGAGGCTCAGTCCAACCATTTGTTTTATGTGTCCTCAGAGTGAGCCCATACATATGTGTGTCAATTTTGGTGAAAATATCTCAATTCACTTCAGAGTTATAGACATTTACATGAAAAAGCATGTAAAAAATGACTGACTCTTGACTTTGATTGAATATTACTACCCCTTACTATCAATATTTTGGCATTTGGGCATTGGTGTATAGCTATCGACCTATGTTTCCGAACTTCTGATGGTGGTTTCGTCTCGATCAGACAAGCGGTTTCGAAGATATAGCCAAATGTTTTTTAAGCGCTAAATCACAACGCTACACAAACCGTAAGGCGAAACCTAGCATGTTTGGTATCGTAGGACTCGGTAAGGTTTCAGGAGTCCAATTTAATGAGTCTGGTGAAAATAAGTCGACCACACCCAAAGTTATAAGCATTTAAAAAAAGAAGATCACCACTAGGTGGCGCTGTTTCGAAACTTCTCACGCTCCTTCAGGACATTGTGCTGATGACCCATACCAAGTTTCGTAACAATCCGTTGATGTGTTCTTAAAATACAGCATTTTAGCACAAAATTCAAAATGGCCGACAGTCAAAATGGCCAAAATGGTAAAATTGGATATCAGTCGACTTGGCATGTAGCCCTGAATCTAACAAGACAAATGTTATGATTTTTGGACAAACTGTTGAAAAGTTATAAGCAAAAATAGCGATTTTTCATATCTCTGGACCAGTAGGTGGTGCTGCGCCGAAACACAGCATGTAGCCTCAGGTCATGCTTGTTATGACATGTACCAAGTTTGGTCAGAATAGAATAAATCGTTGCATAGATACAGCCTTACGACTGTTTTTGCAAGCGTTACGTAAAATTTGTTTGAGCGTTTATCGAAAACGGTTTGACGAATCAATTTGATTTGCATAACTTTTGGTCAGCACTGACTGAAGATGATCTGGTTCAATTTTCGTGTGAATCGGACAAACCGTCTAGGACGAGTTCGAAAAAGTAAATTTTTTAAAAAATTCAAAATGGCGGCCACATTTCTATGACGGAAAATGATTTGCTATGGTGCAATCGAATCGGCATGAGCTCAGAAATCAGATGAAAAAAGAATTTTGATGATTGGCCTTACGGTCAAAAAGTTATTAACAAAATTAAAGTGAAATTTTGGACAGTTGGTGGCGCTAGAGGGAATGTCTTAGACACACCAAAATTGGTGTACTTAATGTTGGCACTGTCCTCTATAAGAATGTCAAACCATTACAACTTTCCCGCATTCGGTTCTATGGGCTGCCATAGACCCCCAGTCGGAAGAATAATAATAATAATAATAAATATAGCTGCAAGCAGCAATAACGGGGCCAAGCACTACAGAAGCAAGCTTCAGACGAACGGCAGGAATGAGTAATTAAGAAAGTTTTAAGATTATTTTAGGCAAAATGGCTTAAAAACAATAAACACAACAACTAGTAATAGGATTTATTTGCTTATCACGTGTAACCAATAGGTGGCGCTGTTACCAAATTAGTTTGGAATGGTCAGTGTGAGGTGACGATGACACATACAAAGTTTGGTGCAAATATGTCAAAGCTTTGCTGAGATACAGCCTCAAATGCATTTTGGAACCCTTCCAGCAGCTTCGTTGATGCGCTAAATGAGAACAGTTTCGTATATCGAAACGAAATCCATAACATTTTGCCAGCATGGTCTGAAGATGATCCACGTCAAATTTGGTGAAAATCTGACTAACGGTCTAGGAGGAGTTCGAAAAAGTAAGTTTTCAACATTAATCAAAATGGCGGACAGGAAGTTCAGCCAAATAAGGAAAACTTTGTATCTATGTTCTCGACTTGACCCAAGGAATCTAAAAAGACCAGCGTCATGTCAATAGCCAGATTTATTCAAAAGTTATTAGCCTTTATTTAAATTGAGTTATAACTGTTGACCACTAGGTGGCGGTGTTTCAAAATATTTTGAGTACCTTCAGGGGATGGTGTTGTTGGCACATTCTGAGTTTCGTAATATTACATCAATGCATTTGTTTAGTATTGCATTTTATTTCACAAAACTGTATTGAAGTCAATGATAATTTCATATTTTGTTCTATTATAGCGCCACCAAGAGGCTCAGTCCCACCATTTCTTTTTATGTGTGCTCAGAGTGAGCCCATACATATGTGTGTCAATTTTGGTGAAAATATCTCAATTCACTTCAGAGTTATAGACATTTATATGAAAAAGCACGTAAAAAATGACTGACTCTTGACTTTGATTGAATATTACTACACCTTACCATCAATATTTTGGCATTTGGGCATTGGCATGTAGCTATCGACCTATGTTTCCGAACTTCTGACGGTGGTTTCGTCTCGATCAGACAAGTGGTTTCGAAGATATAGCCAGATGTTTTTTAAGCGCTAAATCACAACGCTACACAAACCGTAAGGCGAAACCTAGCATGTTTGGTATCGTAGGACTCTGTAAGGTTTCAGGAGTCTAATTTGGTGAGTCTCGAGAAAATAAGTCGACCACACCCAAGGTTATAAGCATTTAAAAAAGGATGATCACCACTAGGTGGCGCTGTTTCGAAACTTCTCACACTCCTTCAGGACATTGTGCTGATGACCCATACCATGTTTCGCAACAATCCGTTGATGCGTTCTGAAAATACAGCATTTTAGCACAAAATTCAAAATGGCCGACAGACAAAATGGCCGAAATGGTAAAATTTGATATCAGTCGACTCGGCATGTTGCCCTGAATCTAACAAGACCAATGTTATGATTTTTGGACAAACTGTTTAGAAGTTATAAGCAAAAATAGCAATTTTTCATATCTCCGGACCAGTAGGTGGCGCTGCGCCGAAACGCAGCAAGTAGCCTCAGGTCATGCTTGTTATGACATGTACCAGGTTTGGTCTGAATACGATAAATCGTTGCAGAGATACAGCCTTACGACTGTTTTTCTAAGCGTTTCGTAAAATTAGTTTGAGCGTTTTTCGAAAACGGTTTGACGAATCAATTTGATTTGCATAACTTTTGGTCAGCACTGCCTGAAGATGATCTGGTTCAATTTTCGTGTGAATCGGACAAACCGTCTAGGACGAGTTCGAAAAAGTAGGTTTTTCAAAGAATTCAAAATGGCGGCCAAATTTCTATGAAGGAAAATGACGGCATAGGGTGCAATCGAATCGGCATGAGCTCAGAAATCAGAGGAAAAAAGAATTTTGTTGATTGGACTTACGGTTAAAAAGTTATTAACAAAATTAAAGTGAAATTTCGGACAGTTGGTGGCGCTAGAGGGAATGTCTTAGACACACCAAAATTGGTGTACTAAATGTTGGCACTGTCCTCTATCAGAATGTCAAACCAAAACAACTTTCCCGCATTCGGTTCTATGGGCTGCCATAGACTCCCAGTCGGAAGAATAATAATAATAAATATAGCTGCAAGCAGCAATAACGGGGCCAAGCACTAAAGAAGCAAGCTTCAGACGAACGGCAGGAATGAGTAATTAAGACAGTTTTAAGATTATTTGAGGCAAAATGGCTTGAAAACAATAAACACAACAACTATTAATAGGATTTATTTGCTTATCACGTGTAACCAATAGGTGGCGCTGTTACCAAATTAGTTTGGAATGGTCAGTGTGAGGTGACGATGACACATACAAAGTTTGGTGCAAATATGTGAAAGCTTTGCTGAGATACAGCCTCAAATGCATTTTGGAACCCTTCCAGCAGCTTCGTTGATGCGCTAAATGAGAACAGTTTCGTATATCGAAACGAAATCCATAACATTTTGCCAGCATGGTCTGAAGATGATCCACGTCAAATTTGGTGAAAATCTGACTAACGGTCTAGGAGGAGTTCGAAAAAGTAAGTTTTCAACATTAATCAAAATGGCGGACAGGAAGTTCAGCCAAATAAGGAAAACTTTGTATCTATGTTCTCGACTTGACCCAAGGAATCTAAAAAGACCAGCGTCATGTCAATAGCCAGATTTATTCAAAAGTTATTAGCCTTTATTTAAATTGAGTTATAACTGTTGACCACTAGGTGGCGGTGTTTCAAAATATTTTGAGTACCTTCAGGGGATGGTGTTGTTGGCACATTCTGAGTTTCGTAATATTACATCAATGCATTTGTTTAGTATTGCATTTTATTTCACAAAACTGTATTGAAGTCAATGATAATTTCATATTTTGTTCTATTATAGCGCCACCAAGAGGCTCAGTCCCACCATTTCTTTTTATGTGTGCTCAGAGTGAGCCCATACATATGTGTGTCAATTTTGGTGAAAATATCTCAATTCACTTCAGAGTTATAGACATTTATATGAAAAAGCACGTAAAAAATGACTGACTCTTGACTTTGATTGAATATTACTACACCTTACCATCAATATTTTGGCATTTGGGCATTGGCATGTAGCTATCGACCTATGTTTCCGAACTTCTGACGGTGGTTTCGTCTCGATCAGACAAGTGGTTTCGAAGATATAGCCAGATGTTTTTTAAGCGCTAAATCACAACGCTACACAAACCGTAAGGCGAAACCTAGCATGTTTGGTATCGTAGGACTCTGTAAGGTTTCAGGAGTCTAATTTGGTGAGTCTCGAGAAAATAAGTCGACCACACCCAAGGTTATAAGCATTTAAAAAAGGATGATCACCACTAGGTGGCGCTGTTTCGAAACTTCTCACACTCCTTCAGGACATTGTGCTGATGACCCATACCATGTTTCGTAACAATCCGTTGATGCGTTCTGAAAATACAGCATTTTAGCACAAAATTCAAAATGGCCGACAGACAAAATGGCCGAAATGGTAAAATTTGATATCAGTCGACTCGGCATGTTGCCCTGAATCTAACAAGACCAATGTTATGATTTTTGGACAAACTGTTTAGAAGTTATAAGCAAAAATAGCAATTTTTCATATCTCCGGACCAGTAGGTGGCGCTGCGCCGAAACGCAGCAAGTAGCCTCAGGTCATGCTTGTTATGACATGTACCAGGTTTGGTCTGAATACGATAAATCGTTGCAGAGATACAGCCTTACGACTGTTTTTCTAAGCGTTTCGTAAAATTAGTTTGAGCGTTTTTCGAAAACGGTTTGACGAATCAATTTGATTTGCATAACTTTTGGTCAGCACTGCCTGAAGACGATCTGGTTAAATTTTCGTGTGAATCGGACAAACCGTCTAGGACGAGTTCGAAAAAGTAGGTTTTTCAAAGAATTCAAAATCGCGGCCAAATTTCTATGACGGAAAATGACGGCATAGGGTGCAATCGAATCGGCATGAGCTCAGAAATCAGAGGAAAAAAGAATTTTGTTGATTGGACTTACGGTTAAAAAGTTATTAACAAAATTAAAGTGAAATTTCGGACAGTTGGTGGCGCTAGAGGGAATGTCTTAGACACACCAAAATTGGTGTACTAAATGTTGGCACTGTCCTCTATCAGAATGTCAAACCAAAACAACTTTCCCGCATTCGGTTCTATGGGCTGCCATAGACTCCCAGTCGGAAGAATAATAATAATAAATATAGCTGCAAGCAGCAATCACGGGGCCAAGCATTCCAGCGGCAACATCAGGAGCTAAGCAGACCAAATGCAACAATGAATAATGAAATTAATAATTGCATGATTGTAATTGAAATGGCTGAAAATCGTTAATAAAAGTTCCACAGCGAGGAGCTAAGCATGGCATGGAGCATCAGACCAAATGCAACGAGTAAGAAAAGCAATTATTGGAAGAGTGTAATTGAAACAGCCAGTAAAACTCCAGTAAAATGATGCATTATCATTTTTGGAAAATAGGTGGCGCTGTAATCAAATCACTTTGTTGTGTTCTGTGGGAGGTGACAATGTTGTGGGCAATTTCTTTCAAAATACTTACAGACCTTTAGGGCAATGAGTCGAACATGCCCACCGAGTTTCGTTCCGATCGACTTCCATTAACCTTGTCAAATAGGTGCTTAAAGTTGTTTGGCCAATGGCGGCCATGTTTCTTAAGATAAGTAAAATTCCTCATAGAGCACTTGTGCCACATTGGGCCATATCAATTTTCAAGTTGATTGGATCAACGGTTGCTTAGTTATAGCCATTTGATTTCTTTTCATCCTGTAGCGCCACCAAGTGGCAGATATGGAAAAAAATAATAATTTGACTAAAGTTTTTGTTCATGCATATGAGTTCTGAGTTTGGTGAAGATATCTCATTTTGTTCCCGAGTTATAGCCTTTTTCGTAAAATTGGTCCACGAATTTGAATGTTTTTTGTCACCTGGTTTTTTGTTCAGTCTTGATCAAACCACTGCAATAATATTCTCTGGACTCTCTAGATCAATAATTTTCAAAAATGTGTTGCATTTTGTCCTTTGGTTAGCTATAAGAGGTCATTTAGGAAAGGGCCGTGGCCACATGTAACCTAAAGCCTATAAAACTGAAACAAAAACTCAAAACTTTATGAAACTTGGTTATAACATGTGAAAGATGACCCACCAAGCATGCAAAGTTTCATTAAGATCAGAAAATAGCTGGTGCTATAACAGTTAAACAGGCCTAAAAAACAAAAGATTTCTGTTGTGAATGGCATTAAACTGCAAAAAAAAAAGGGGTAATATAATCACACATGCATTAGATCTGTATTTTTTCTAAACAATCATGCAAAATTTAACAGAGATTAGGTAAAAAAGAACACTGTAATATTTATAAAGCTTCAAAACCCAGTGTTGAATAAAAAATTGCAATTATAACCACTAGAAGTCACCAGAAGACCACTAATGAGCTCACTAAAGACTAAAACATTACAGTTTATGGGCTTGTTGAGGGATTCATCTAGAAAAAATGTATATTACTATTATTTAATATTACTGTTCAAGCATTTCAGATCACATTGAGTCAAAGTTTACCAATTTATTCATACAGATATATCTAATGTTTATAATTATGCCAGATTATGATTGCAATGAAACCTGAAAAATGACATAGAAGCCCATAAAAACAGAAGACTAGCAATAGGTTTTATCACCCATCATTTATTTTAATTATCTATATATATAACAAAATGTGTGCATCTGTTAGTGGGTTTAAGCATGCTTATTGAGTATTAATATACTAGTTTAAACATTTCATGTTTGTGTGTGTCTGTAATTCTGTTCTATTCTTTTACTGTCAGCCATATCTAGGTTATTTAAAATCAGTGCAGTACTATTATCTAGACTGTGAAATTATACATAAATTGCGTATGCTTCTTTGGAATGAAATTAAGAAAACATATAACAGTTATAAAGGTTAAAGAGACAGTGTTGTATGATAAATTGCATTTACGACCACTAGATGTCACTGGAAGACCACTAATGGGCTTTGCAGAGATATAGCCTCAGACTCATTTTGTGAAGATGCCTGACATCTGAAGCAGCACTGTACAAAAACGGTTTCGTCTATTGACACGAAATCCATAACTTTTTGTCAGCACGGTCTGAAGATGATCTGATTCAATTTTGGTGAAAATCAGACAAACGGTTGAGGATGAGTTTAAAAAAAAAGGTTTTCAACATGAATCAAAATGGCGGACAGGAAGTTTTGCTTAATATGACATAATTGGTATGTATGTTGTCTGCATGTCCCAAGGAACATTTTGAGACATGTTTCATGATAATAGGCTAATGCAATCAAAAGTTATTAGCATTATTGGAAATGTAATAATTAGCGGTTATTGATTGGTTTATTACTCTTGACCAATAGGTGGCGCTGTGACCAAAATGATGTGGCGTGGTCAATGTGATGTGACAATGTCACATATTAAGTTTTGTGTAAATATCTCCAACCTTTGCAGAGATACAGCCTCAGATGCAGTTTGGCATCTTTCCAGCAAATTCGTTGGTACGCTAATTGAAAACGGTTACGTGTATCGACACAAATTCCATAACTTTTTGCCAGCATGGTCTGAAGATGATCCAAATCAAATTTGGTGAAAATCTGAGCAACGGTCTAGGAGGAGTTCGAAAAAGTAGGTTTTCAACATGAATCAAAATTGCGGACAGGAAATTTTGCCAAAATTGAAAAATGGGGTATCGGTGTTCTCGGCATGACCCAAGGAATCTATCAACATCAGTTTTGTTACAATAGGCTAATGTATGCAAAAGTTATTAGCATTTTTCGAAAAAATCGTTATAACTATTGACCACAAGGTGGCGCTGCCCCCAATTTTTTTGTGTACATTCAGGGCATGGAGCCGGACATTTTTGTAATTATTTGCGAAACGATACGGAACTTGATTCTTAAGATACAGCAATTTACAACTAAATTCAAAAAAGTGATTTTTGGCAAAACCGTTCAGAAGTTATGAGCAAAAACATGCATTTTTCATATCTCCTGACCACTAGGGGGCACAGCGCCGAAACACTGCAGGTAGTCCCAGGGAATGGTTGTTATAAGACCCACCAAGATTGGTCTCAATAGGCCAAACCGTTGCGGAGATATAGCCTCACGTTCACGTTTGCGTGCTTTTCGAAGAATTCGTTCATGAGCTATTCGGAAACGGTTTGAGAAATCAACTTGAATTCCATAACTTTTTGCCAGCATGGTCTGAAGATTATCTGATTCAATTTTCGTGACAATCGGTGCAACGGCCTAGGACGAGTTCGAAAAAGTAGGTTTTACGAACAATTGACGATAGCGAAAAAACTAAGCCTTGCGATTTTTGAATTTCGGTGTCCATTCGACTCGGCATGAGCCAAGGAATCACAGGAAAAAAGAATTTTCATTTTGTGGCTTACGGTTCAAGAGTTATTAGCATCAAGTTTTTGAAAGTTTAGACAATTGGTGGCGCTAGAGAGTTTGAGTTAGAGACTTCAAAATTGCTACGGTTAATGTTCAGACAGTCCTCTATTAGTGTGCCAAATTATACAACTTTCCCGCAATCGGTTCTATGGGCTACCATAGACTTGGGGTGGAAGAAGAGGAAGAATAATAATAATAAATATAGCTGCAAGCAGCAATAACGGGGCCAAGCACTACAGAAGCAAGCTTCAGACGAACGGCAGGAATGAGTAATTAAGACAGTTTTAAGATTATTTTAGGCAAAATGGCTTGAAAACAATATACACAAAAACTAGTAATAGGATTTATTTGCTTATCACGTGTAACCAATAGGTGGCGCTGTTACCAAATTAGTTTGGAAAGGTCAGTGTGAGGTGACGATGACACATACAAAGTTTGGTGCAAATATGTCAAAGCTTTGCAGAGATACAGCCTCAAATGCATTTTGGCACCCTTCCAGCAGTTTCGTTGATGCGCTAAATGAGAACCGCTTCGTATATCGATACGAAATCTATAACATTTTGCCAGGATGGTCTGAAGATGATCCACGTCAAATTTGGTGAAAATCAGACAAACGGTCTAGGAGGAGTTCGAAAAAGTAGGTTTTCAACATTCATCAAAATGGCGGACAGGAAGTTCAGCCAAATAAAAAGAACTTTATATCTATTTTCTCGGCGTGACCCAAGGAGTCTAAGAAGACCAGCATCATGTCAATACCCAGATTTATTCAAAAGTTATTAGCCTTTATGTAAATTGAGTTATAACTTTTGACCACTAGGTGGCGCTGTTTCAAAATATTTTGAGTACCTTCAGGGGATGGTGTTGTTGACACATTCTGAGTTTCGTAATATTACACTAATGCATTTGTTTAGTATAGCATTTTATTTCACAAAACTGTATTGAAGTCAATGAGAATTTCATGTTTTGTTCTATTATAGCGCCACCAAGAGGCTCAGTCCCACCATTTTTTTTATGTTTGCTCAGAGTGAGCCCATACATATGTGTGTCAATTTTGGTGAAAATATCTCAATTCACTTCAGAGTTATGGGCATTTATATGAAAAAGCATGTAAAAATTGACTGACTCTTGACTTTGATTGAATATTACTACCCCTTACTATCAATATTTTGGCATTTGGGCATTGGCGTATAGCTATCGACCTATGTTTCCGAACTTCTGACGGTGGTTTCGTCTCGATCAGACAAGCGGTTTCAAAGATATAGCCAGATGTTTTTTAAGCGCTAAATCACAACGCTACACAAACCGTAAGGCAAAACCTAGCATGTTTGGTATTGTAGGACTCTGTAAGGTTTCAGGAGTCCAATTTGATGAGTCTGGTGAAAATACGTCGACCACACCCAAAGTTATAAGCATTTAAAAATAGAAGATCACCACTAGGTGGCGCTGTTTCGAAACTTCTCATACTCCTTCAGGACATTGTGCTGATGACCCATACCATGTTTCGTAACAATCCGTTGATGTGTTCAGAAAATACAGCATTTTAGCACAAAATTCAAAATGGCCGACAGTCAAAATGGCCAAAATGGTCAAATTGGATATCAGTCGACTCGGCATGTTGCCCTGAATCTAACAAGACCAATGTTATGATTTTTGGACAAACTGTTCAGAAGTTATAAGCAAAAATAGCAGTTTTTCATATCTCCGGATCAGTAGGTGGCGCTGCACCCAATCACAGCATGTTGCCTCAGGTCATGCTTGTTATGACATGTACCAAGTTTGGTCTGAATAGGATAAGTCGTTGCCGAGATACAGCCTTACAACTGTTTTTGTAAGCACTACATAAAATTTGTTAGAGCGTTTATCGAAAACGGTTTGACGAATCAATTTGATTTGCATAACTTTTGGTCAGCACTGCCTGAGGATGATATGGTTTAATTTTCGTGTGAATCGGACAAACCGTCTAGGACGAGTTCGAAAAAGTAGGTTTTTAAAGAAATTCAAAATGGCGGTCATATTTCTATGACGGAAATGACTTCGTAGGGTGCAATCGAATCGGCATGAGCTCAGAAATCAGAGGAAAAAAGAATTTCGTTGATTGGCCTTAGGGTTAAAAAGTTATTAACAAAATTAAAGTGAAATTTTGGACAGTTGGTGGCGCTAGAGGGATTGACTTAGACACACCAAAATTGGTGTACTTAATGTTGGCACTGTCCTCTATCAGAATGTCAAACCATTACAACTTTCCCGCATTCGGTTCTATGGGCTGCCATAGACGCCCAGTCGGAAGAATAATAATAATAATAATAAGAACGCCAACAAAAACAAGAGGGTCCTACGCACCTTCGGTGCTTGGCCCCTAAATATAGCTGCAAGCAGCAATTACGGGGCCAAGCACTCCAACGGCAAATGTAGTAGCTAAGCATCGCATAAAGCATCACACCAAATACATTAATGAGCAATAACAGCAATTTTGGAAAAAAAAAAAAAAAAAACACCAATACCACCTCTAGTAGCATGATTACTTGGTTTATCAAGCTTGACCAATAGGTGACACTGTTATAAAATCAATTTGGTGTACTCTGTGTGTCTTTTCAATGACACACACAAAGTTTGGTGTCAATATGCCAAAGCATTCCAGGGATACAGCCTCAAGTGTCATTTTCTCATTGTGCCTCAAATTCGTCGATGTGGTATGCGAAAACGGTTTTGTCTATCGACTCAAAATCCATAACTTTGAATCAGTATAGCCTGAAGATCATTTGATTCGAATTTGGTGAAAATCGGACATACGGTTGATCAGGAGTTCGAAAAAGTATGTTTTCAACATAAATCAAAATGGCGGACCGGAAGTTCAGCTTACCGTGGTATATTTGGTATCTATGTTATCGGCATAAGCCAGGGAATATTTTGAGCCCAGTTTCCTTCAAATAGGCTAATGCATTAACAAGTTATTAGCATTTTAAAAAGTGTAATTACTCATGGTTAATGAATGGTTTATTACTCTTGACCAATAGGTGGCGCTGTTACCAAATTTATGTGGCATGGTCAGTGTGAGGTGGCGATGACACATACAAAGTTTGGTGCAAATATGTCAAAGTGTTGCAGAGATACAGCCTCAAATGCATTTTGGCACCCTTCAAGCAGATTTGTTGATGCGCTAAATGAGAACCGTTTCGTATGTCGACACGAAATCCATAACTTTTTGCCAGCATGTTCTGAAGATGAGCCACGTCAAATTTGGTGAAAATCTGACAAACGGTCTAGGAGGAGTTCGAAAAAGTAGGTTTTCAACATTAATCAAAATGGCGGACAGGAAGTTCAGCCAAATAAGGAAAACTTTGTATCTATGTTCTCGACTTGACCCAAGGAATCTACAAAGACCAGCGTCATGTCAATAGCCAGATTTATTCAAAAGTTATTAGCCTTTACGTAAATTGAGTTATAACTTTTGACCACTAGGTGGCGCTGTTTCAAAATATTTTGAATACCTTCAGGGGATGGTGTTGTTGGCACATTCTGAGTTTGGTAATATTACACCAATGCATTTGTTTAGTATAGCATTTTATTTCACAAAACTGTATTGAAGTCAATGAGAATTTCATGTTTTGTTCTATTATAGCGCCACCAAGAGGCTCAGTCCCACCATTTTTTTTATGTGTGCTCAGAGTGAGCCCATACATATGTGTGTCAATTTTGGTGAAAATATCTCAATTCACTTCAGAGTTATAGACATTTATATGAAAAAGCACGTAAAAAATGACTGACTCTTGACTTTGATTGAATATTACTACCCCTTACTATCAATATTTTGGCATTTGGGCATTGGTGTCTAGCTATCGACCTATGTTTCCGAACTTCTGACGGTGGTTTCGTCTCGATCAGACAAGCGGTTTCGAAGATATAGCCAAATGTTTTTTAAGCGCTAAATCACAACGCTACACAAACCGAAAGGCAAAACCTAGCATGTTTGGTATCATAGGACTCGGTAAGGTTTCAGGAGTCCAATTTGATGAGTCTCGTGAAAATAAGTCAACCACACCCAAAGTTATAAGCATTTAAAAATAGAAGATCACCACTAGGTGGCGCTGTTTCGAAACTTCTCATACTCCTTCAGGACATTGTGCTGATGACCCATACCATGTTTCGTAACAATCCGTTGATGTGTTCAGAAAATACAGCATTTTAGCACAAAATTCAAAATGGCCGAGAGTCAAAATGGCCGAAATGGTCAAATTGGATATCAGTCGACTCGGCATGTTGCCCTGAATCTAACAAGACCAATGTTATGATTTTTGGACAAACTGTTCAGAAGTTATAAGCAAAAATAGCAGTTTTTCATATCTCCGGATCAGTAGGTGGCGCTGCGCCCAATCACAGCATGTTGCCTCAGGTCATGCTTGTTATGACATGTACCAAGTTTGGTCTGAATAGGATAAGTCGTTGCTGAGATACAGCCTTACGACTGTTTTTGTAAGCACTACAGAAAATTTGTTAGAGCGTTTATCGAAAACGGTTTGACGAATCAATTTGATTTGCATAACTTTTGGTCAGCTCTGCCTGAGGATGATATGGCTTAATTTTCGTGTGAATCGGACAAACCGTCTAGGACGAGTTCGAAAAAGTAGGTTTTTAAAGAAATTCAAAATGGCGGTCATATTTCTATGACGGAAATGACTTCGTAGGGTGCAATCGAATCGGCATGAGCTCAGAAATCAGAAGAAAAAAGAATTTCGTTGATTGGCCTTAGGGTTAAAAAGTTATTAACAAAATTAAAGTGAAATTTTGGACAGTTGGTGGCGCTAGAGGGATTGACTTAGACACACCAAAATTGGTGTACTTAATGTTGGCACTGTCCTCTATCAGAATGTCAAACCATTACAACTTTCCCGCATTCGGTTCTATGGGCTGCCATAGACGCCCAGTCGGAAGAATAATAATAATAAATATAGCTGCAAGCAGCAATCACGGGGCCAAGCATTCCAGCGGCAACATCAGGAGCTAAGCATATGTAGCATCAGACCAAATGCAATGATGAATAATGAAATTAATAATTGCATGATTGTAATTGAAATGGCTGAAAATCGTTAATAAAAGTTCCACAGCGAGGAGCTAAGCATGGCATGGAGCATCAGACCAAATGCAACGAGTAAGAAAAACAATTATTGGAAGAGTGTAATTGAAACAGCCAGTAAAACTCCAAAAATGATGCATTATCATTTTTGGAAAATAGTTGGCACTGTAATCAAATCGCTTTGTTGTGTTCTGTGGGAGGTGACAATGTTGTGGGCAATTTCTTTCAAAATACTTACAGACCTTTAGGGCAATGAGTCGAACATGCCCACCGAGTTTCGTTCCGATCGACTTCCATTAACCTTGTCAAATAGGTGCTTAAAGTTGTTTGGCCAATTGCGGCCATGTTTTTTAAGATAAGTGAAATTCCTCATAGATACTTATGCCACATTGGGCCATACCAATTTTCAAGTTGATTGGATCAGCGGTTGCTTAGTTATAGCCATTTTAGTTTTTTTTTAATCCTGTAGCGCCACCAAGTGGCAGATATGGAAAAAATAATAATTTGACTAAAGTTTTTGTTCATGCATATGAGTTCTGAGTTTGGTGAAGATATCTCATTTTGTTCCCGAGTTATAGCCTTTTTCATAAAATTGGTCCATGAATTTGAATGTTTTGGGTCACCTGGTTTTTTGTTCAGTCTTGATCAAACCACTGCAGTAATATTCTCAGGACTCTCTAGATCAATAACTTTGAAAAAATATGTTGTATTTTGTCCTTTGGTTAGATAACATTTAAACAGGCCTAAAAAACAAAAGATTTCTGTTGTGAATGGCATTAAACTGCAAAAAAAAGGGGTAATATAATCACACATGCATTAGATCTGTATTTTTTCTAAACAATCATGCAAAATTTAACAGAGATTAGGTAAAAAAGAACACTGTAATATTTATAAAGCTTCAAAACCCAGTGTTGAATAAAAAATTGCAATTATAACCACTAGATGTCACCGGAAGACCACTAATGAGCTCACTAAAGACTAAAACATTACAGTTTATGGGCTTGTTGAGGGATTCATCTAGAAAAAATGTATATTACTATTATTTAATATTACTGTTCAAGCATTTCAGATCACATTGAGTCAAAGTTTACCAATTTATTCATACAGATATATCTAATGTTTATAATTATGCCAGATTATGATTGCAATGAAACCTGAAAAATGACATAGAAGCCCATAAAAACAGAAGACTTGCAATAGGTTTTATCACCCATCATTTATTTTAATTATCTATATATATAACAAAATGTTTGCATCTGTGTGTGGGTTTAAGCATGCTTATTGAGTATTAATATACTAGTTTAAACATTTCATGTTTGTGTGTGTCTGTAATTCTGTTCTATTCTTTTACTGTCAGCCATATCTAGGTTATTTAAAATTAGTGCAGTACTATTATCTAGACTGTGAAATTATACATAAATTGCGTATGCTTCTTTGGAATGAAATTAAGACAACATATAACAGTTATAAAGGTTAAAGAGACAGTGTTGTATGATAAATTGCATTTACGACCACTAGATGTCACTGGAAGACCACTAATGGGCTCACTAAAGACTAAAACATTACAGTTCATTGTCTCGATGATTGATTCATCTAGAAAAATATATATTACTATTATTTAATATTACTGTTCAAGCATTTAAGATCACATTGAGTGAAAGTTCAACAATTTATTCATACATGTATATCAAATGTTTACTATTATGTCAGAATATGAATGCAATGAAACCTGACATAGAAATGTAAGAAAAGAAGTCTTTCTGTGAGTTGTGTGTCACCTATAATTTATTTCAAATATCTACATACAACAAAATGTGTGGGCATGTACTTCTCTCTCTCTCTCTGTGTGTGTGTGTGTGTAATCATGCTTATTGATTATTCATATAATAGTTGAACCATTTCATTTCTGTGTGTGAGTGTCTGTGAGCCTATTCTCCATGTTAGACAATGGCACACACAAGTTTGGCTTAATTACAACAAAGCTTTGCAGAGATATAGCCTCAGACTCATTTTGTGAAGATGCCTGACATCTGAAGCAGCGCTGTACAAAAACGGTTTCGTCTATTGACACGAAATCCATAACTTTTTGTCAGCACGGTCATCACACCAAATACATTAATGAGCAATAACAGCAATTTTAGGATTATTGTAATTGAAATGGCTAAATAAAAATCATAATACCACCTCTATTAGCATGATTACTTGGCTTATCAAGTTTGACCAATAGTCGGCACTGTTATAAAATCAATTTGGTGTACTCTGTGTGACTTTTCAATGACACACACAAAGTTTGGTGTCAATATGCCAAAGCATTCCAGAGATACAGCCTCAAGTGTCATTTTGGCATTGTGCCTCAAATTCGTCGCTGTGGTATGCGAAAACGGTTTTGTCTATCGACACAAAATCCATAACATTTTGTCAGTACAGTCTACAGATCATCTGAGTCAATTTTGGTGAAAATCGGACTAACGGTTGATGAGGAGTTCGAAAAAGTAGGTTTTCAACATAAATCAAAATGGCGGACCGGAAGTTCGGCTTACTCTGGCATATTTGGTATCTATGTTGTCGGCATAAGCCAGGGAATATTTTGAGGCCAGTTTCATTACAATAGGCTAATGCATTAAAAAGTTACTAGCATTTTTATAAGTGTAATTATTCATAGTTAATGAATGGTTCATTACTCTTGACCAATAGGTGGCGCTGTTACCAAATTTATGTGGCATGGTCAGTGTCAGGTGGCGATGACACATACAAAGTTTGGTGCAAAAATGTCAAAGCGTTGCAGAGATACAGCCTCAAATGCATTTTGGCACCCTTCCAGCAAATTTGTTGATGCGCTAAATCAGAACCGTTTTGTATATCGACACGAAATCCATAACTTTTTGCCAGCATGGTCTGAAGATGATTCACGTCAAATTTGGTGAAAATCGGACTAACGGTCTAGGAGGAGTTCGAAAAAGTAGGTTTTCAACATTAATCAAAATGGCGGACAGGAAGTATGGCCAATTTTGGAATAATTGGTATCTATGTTCTCGGCATGACCCAAAGAATACGGGGAGACCATTTGCATTTCAATTGTCTAATTTACTCAAAAGTTATTAGCATTTTTGTGATAATTCATTATAACTCTTGACCACAAGGTGGCGCTGCCACCAAGCTTTTTGAGTACATTCAGGGCATGGAGCCGAATATTTTTGTAATTATTTGCGAAACGATACAATGCTGCGTTGAAAAAATACAGCATTTTAAAACATAATTCAAAATGGCCGACGCCTAAAATGGCTGACACGGGAAATTTGCATATCATACGACTCGACATGACTCACTGAATCTAAAGAGACCAGTTGTGTGATTTTTGGCCAAACCATTCAGAAGATATAAGCCAAAATATGCATTTTTCATATCTCCTGACCACTAGGTGGCGCTGTGTCGAAACACTGCAGGTAGTCTCAGGTCATGCTTATTATAACACACACCAAGTTTGGTCTCAATATGCCAAACCGTTGCTGAGATATAGCCTCAAGTGCATTTTTGCGTGCTTTTCGTCAAATTTGTTTACGTGTCATTCGACAATGGTTGGACGAATCAACTTGAATTCCATAACTTTTTGCCAGCATGGTCTGAAGATGATCTGAGCCAATTTTCGTGGCAATCGGACTAACCGTCTAGCACGAGTTCGAAAAAGTAGGTTTTTCGAAAAATTGAAAATAGCGAAAAAACTAAACCTTGCGATTTTTGAATTTTGGGGTTCATTCGACTTCGCATGAGCCAAGGATTCAGAGGAAAAAAGAATTTCCATTTTCTGGCTTACGGTTCAAAAGTTATTAGCATACAAACATTGAAAGTTTGGACAAGTGGTGGCGCTAGAGAGTAGGAGTTCAAAATTAGAGACTTCAAATTAGCTATAGTTAATGTTGGGACTGTCCTCTATCAGTGTGCCAAATTATACAACTTTCCCGCAATCGGTTCTATGGGCTGCCATAGACTTGCGGCGGAAGAAGAAGAAGAAGAAGAAGAAGCAGAATAATAATAACGCCAACGATTACAATAGGTGCCTACGCACCTTCGGTGCTTGGCCCCTAATAATAATAAGAACGCCAACAAAAACAAGAGGGTCCTACGCACCTTCGGTGCTTGGCCCCTTATAATAAGAACCGGAACAAAAACAATAGGTGCCTCGCACCTTCGGTGCTTGGCCCCTAATAAGAACGCCAACAAAAACTTCTATAATACAGTAGTATTATATAATATAGACAAGTAATAGTCAATTGAATCACAATGCCTAATAACACTCCACCCATGTTTTTGCAAACTTAATTCACTCTAAATTTATATAAACACTGTGCATTTTATTATTAAGAAATTTAATTAATACGTGTAATAAGGAACAAACTTTATAACCTAATTTGTACCACTTCCACTCGACGCTGTCACAATATGAACATGTACTATATGAATATGAACTAATATGTAACGTTAGCTAACTTTCCCCACCCTGCAAAAAAATGTGTTTAGGCTCATTTTCTCATTTTACAATTAATAGGGTGTTCGTTACTAACTTTATTCAGCTCCAATCCTAGCCTAATCTGTTAGTTATCTGATAACATCCCTTAAATCTACTCATATAATGATTAATAATCTACTAGAATGTTTTAATTTACAAGTTACTGTTATTTAGATGTACTTATAATATACAATGTTATTATTTAAACGTCTTACATTTTAAAAGTGCGTCGCAAACAGTTTGTTCTGCTGCATCTCTACGGCGCGGCATCGGTTTGCTGCTACTTCCGGGAACTATTGAGAGGCTCCACGAGCCGCCATTGCTGTAAAAAAAAAGCGTTCCATTGAAGTCAATGGAGTTGTCGCAACTCTCTCTCTATATGGCTCTGGTTATAACCTCCTTGGGATTTTTTTTTTTACTTTATTGTGTCTTAAAAACTGTGGATGATAACAAGTTGCTAAAAGGGACTACATCCTTTTGGCAGGGACTTTAGACGTCATCATGCCAAACATCTCTCACTAGCCAGCGTTTCAGCTTCACAAATAGTGCTACGACTGTTACCGCTCAGTTTCCATAGCAACTCCCTCCGCTCCACTATTTATATGTCAACTATGCTCTCCCATTAAAAAACGTCAATTACACCACACTTACATAAATAAATATACATAACAAGCATATTTAATAGTTTAACATTTAGTTATTAATTTAGTTTATTATTTTATCCAGACATAAGCTATGTAATTTAAAATGTTGATTACATTTTTCTATACTAAACACTATAAACTGTTATATTTAAAAACAAAGAGTTGTTTGAGTAAATGCAATTTATAACCACTAGATGGCAGCAGAAGACCACTAATAGGCTCATTCAGCTAAGTTAAACAGTACTGTTCAAAAGTTTCATGAATTCTTGCCAAAACATTAATAAATCAACTGTTATAACATTTTAAATCTTATTGAGTCAATGTTTTCCATTTTGTCCATAAAGATATATCAGGTTTTTTTTTACAATTTTGCCACATTATGATTACAGTTTAACCTGAAAATGACATCTAAACTCCTAAAAAGAGAAGAATTGCAATAAGTTTATTGTCACCTATCACTTATTTCAAATACCTATATCTGCAACAAAATGTGTGTGCATGTATATGTGTGTCTTTGTCTTTTTGTGTGTGTGTATGCATATGCTTATAGAGAATTAAAATATTAGTCTGATCAATCGCTTTCAGTGTGTGTGTCTGTTAGCCTGTTCTCCATTTTGGATGTGTTTAACTGTCTTCCATACATCCAGGTTGGCTCTGACCACCTCAGAGGCCTTAATGTGCTTGAACCCCGGTAAACGCTGCTTGCAGCTTTAATTATTATTATTATTATTATTATGGTCATATCACCGGTCATTCAAGCTGTTTGCAATGGGGTTTTTTAATAACAGAATGTCAAGAATCAGTTTGTAAATGAATCGGTTCACTCTGAATCGTAATCAAATCATGAAGCAATAGAAGATTTTCACCTATACTCCAAACTATTTCTTTTTTCTTCATTATACTGGTCATAAAACAAAGACATGAGTTGTTAAATCATACATACTCTCTATGTCTATTATCCAGTCTCTCCACTGGCCAACATCTCGCTCTGAACTCCTTCGCTCTGAGAAACAGATCTGAAACAGGTCTGTGATTTGCTGAGGGGGTCTCCACTAAACAAGATCCACAGGCTTGTGTCTTGTAGAGCTTTTAGCACCCCCAATGTTTCCAAGACCTCCTGCATCTAATCAAGACATTAGGAAAAAAAAGATTTAGTAAACTGTTAATTTACTAGCTGTGTGTCAATACAGATCAACTGCTTTTAATGATAACATCTTTATAGCAGCCATATCCCCCTGGAGCCCAAGACCGGTTTCCCACTGAAGCTAAGCAGGGCTGAGCCTGGCCAGTACCTGGATGGGAGACCTCCTGAGAAAACTAGGTTGCTGCTGGAAGAGGTGCTAGTGAGGCCAGCAGGGGGTGCTCACCCTGTGGTCTGTGTGGGTCCTAGCGCCCCAGTGTAGTGATGGGGAAACTATACTGTCAAAGAGCACCGTCCTCCAGATGAGACGTTAAACCGAGGTCCTGACTCTCTGTGGTCATTAAAAATCCCAGGATGTCTTTCGGAAAGAGTAGAGGTGTGACCTCGGCATCCTGGCTAAATTCGCCCATTGGCCTCTGACCATCATGGCCTCCTATCTATCTTCATATCTGCTGATTGGCTTCATCACTCGGTCTCCTCTCCATCAGTAAGCTGGTGTGTGTGTGTGTGTGTGTGTGGTGGGCGTTCTGGGGCACAATGGCTGCCGATTTATCATCCAGGTGGATGCTACACACTGGTGGTGGATGAGGAGATACTCCCCGACTAATCTAAGCGCTTTGAGTGTCTAGAAAAGTGCTATAAAAATGTAATGAATTATTATTATTATTATTATAGGTATTTGCCAAACTTTTGAAGACAGAAGGGGCTTTTTCAGCACATCTGAATAATATCTCTCAGGGTATCTGCAGGATTTTTTTTTAGCTCAAATTGAAGACTTTTAATGACATTTAAGACCTACACAACAAAAAAAAAAAAAAAAAAAAAAAAAAAACTTTGAGCAGGGTGGGGTAATGTCTATGGTAACATTTAACTGTAAAATGACTGTAATAATGTGATTTACAGTTCAGATACAATTTTTTATATAAAATGATAAACTTCACAATTCAGCTTTTAAACCGTTTTTAGGGAAAGAGGAAAAAGAACTGTATTTCTTCACTATTCATATTAGGGCTGTCAGTTTAAGATGTTAACTGTTAAAACAAATGAATGGAATTAAAATATTTTAACACTGGCCCCAAACCTGTACATCTCACTTCATACAGTTAACTGAGGGCAAATATTATACAGGGCAACAACTCAATAAATGCAGTTATGCCCTAAAATTCAAGATATTGGTGCAAAAGTGCCCCAGTATGTGTTTTTGTCTAGTATTAATATACAATAAGTGATATCGTATGAGCAGCGAGAGTGCTGTTTGTCCCAAATATCACAAGTTTAAATGTGATTTTATACTGTACTACAGTTCAATAATAATTTGGTATTGCTTTATTTTAAACAATGCGTTTTTGCTCAGTTTTGCAGAGAAAATAAATACCTTTAAAGCCATAGCAGAGCAACACAGCGGTGTTTATTTTCTGATTGAATAAGCGTTTTGAAGGAATTGTGTGAATCAATGATTTAAAAGATCCATTCATAAAGAGCCGTTTGATTAATTCCTGAATGAATCAGCAGTTTTACATATTACATTTAAATCATAATTAGGACTTTCTTGTATATTTAAGACTTTAAGGCCTTACATTTGACAAAACTAAATTTAAGACTTTTAAGGACCCACAGAAACCCTGCTTATGAAAACTGACAGTGCCATCATTGAGCCCGAGAAAAGAACACAACGCTGCAGACAAACTGTAAATGCAGTTATCACGAGAATATATTTGACATGGCTTTTTAAAGTCTGGGTAGCTGGTGTTTCGCATGTGTTTGGCCTATTAGCGTACACTAACATCACTTGTAGTTCCTAGTGAACTGTTTTAGACCCTACTGTGAAGATAATTTAGTTTCCCCAAACAGTGCAAGCTTGCCAAAAAAGCCAATAATTGTAGGAACTATGAAAAGGTTCCTCCGCTGCAAATCCCCCTATTAAAACATTAATGGATTGTACAGACACAAAAAGGTTGTCAAAGAAACACAGGTTTAATCCAAACATTTACTGTCTCAAGGGTGCTTCCAATCTACCCTTCAGATAACATTTGAGTGAGGAAGCCAAAACCTCATCACGGGCTCTTAACGTCCTGATGAGAGTTAAGGATCCCAGAAGAACAAGGTTAGAGGCTGCCTCCTCTACAGCTTCCTGGGTTTCTTCAACTGTTTTTGCTTGTTGAATCTACAACGAACAAACAATTGTTTACACTGTTCTTTACAAGTTGGTAATTAAATGTCACAATTGATTTGCTCATGAATTGGGGAAAAGAACCCATAGGAAAATCATCATGTTTTGATGTCATCCTTATCTTCCAATCCTGGTCCTAGGGACACTGTCATCCACATTTATGTTTCTCTTATGTGTCACACATTTCATGATCTGAATCAGGTGTTCTGAATAACAGACATATACAAAGAGGTGTGGGTCAGCAAGACCATTATTGAAAAAAATAAAATCCGTCTCTGCAATTCAATTCAATTCAAGTTTATTTGTATAGCGCTTTTTACAATACAAATCATTACTAAGCAACTTTACAGAAAATTATCTTTCAACAATATTTAGTAGTAGCTTATAAGTGGTGACTGTCAGTTTGTGCACGTTTGACAGGATTTGTAGAAAAATTAATACAAGACGTAGTCAGCTAGACTATGAACATTATTAATATGATTAATTAATAATTATTATATGATTCGGTCACATTTGTAGCAATATTTATTAGTTCTGTTTGTTGATTCAAGGTTAGCATCATCTGAGGTCCTCTGAGGGTCAGCATCATCTCTTCTCAGGTGTTCTGGATCCAGACTGGAGCTTGTGTAAATCCTAGTTACGCAAAACAGAGAAACAAATAGAGACATCATTAGCATAGCTGCTGATCCAACAAAGTAAAATTCGTTTAACCCAAGCTAATGAATAAGAATGCACATTTGATCAGATGCAACTGTGGGATCGACTGGTCTCTCCATACAAGAGGCGTCTAGAAGCTGTAATTACCAACAAAGGCTTTTCTACAAAGTATTACATAAAGTGTGTTCAATACTTATTCCCTGTGTCATTTAACTTTATTTATTATGACTCAACCTGTATACATAAATGTTTTGATTTCTTTGTATGAATTCAATATTTGGCTTGATGGCTACATCTGGTGGAAATTTTGTGTCAATAGCCCAAATTCCCTTACTGATAAAAATGCTGAAGTGTCAAATACTTATTTTCCCTGCTGTATATATATATATATATATATATATATATATATATATATATATATATATAATATATGCATTTATTAATATCTCAAAGTGTAGGTTTGACATTGTACAGTGCATGGACTGGTCATTGGGAAGTTAGGCTAAGTATTCCCTCGGTTTCTCTGTTATCAATGGGCCACTTGTTGGAAAAGTACCTTCTGTTTTTCTTCACTTTGTCATCTACAGTTTGTACATAGCTACTGCTGATTCCGGAGCGAGCCTCTTAACATGGGGAGGTTTTTGGTAAAAACATTTTTAAAGCGATCATTTTAATTTTTTCTGTACTTCATCTCAGCTATATGTGTCATGGTCCATTCAACGTTGTCCATGACACACAGAGCTGAAAACCAATCAAATTAGTTATTCGACAGAAGTGCATTAGTGTTATTTGGCAACAGCAATTTTTGATAAAACATGTCCAATTTGTTACAAGGAATGTTTTAAGTAGAAACCCAATAAAAATGTTTAACAATGTACTTGCCACTGTGGCTGGTATACAAGACCAAGTCATCTGCCATTTTAAAAAGGTATTTCCATTGGCTGGTGTCGGGCGCTAATTTCCCACCCAGATTGCATTGCAATCATTTAAGGTGTGCATCTATATTTTCTGCTTGTGCTCCTAAAATTTTAGTCAGGGGCTACAGCGCTCCTGGTAAATAAAAGTTAGTTTGGAGCTCTGAAGTTTGTATAGTTTACATTATATGTAAGTAAGAATTTAAGAAATTGTATGATTGTGATTAAACGTATGTCGAACACCTATTATTATTATAGAGCCTGAATATTATGGAAGATGCGGGGGGATATTTGATTTAAATATTAAAAGTAAGTCTTTAATTATGAATGGGTAGGTGATTCTACATATAAAAATGTAAATATGAGGTTATTGATAATTTAATGTTAGATTAATGCAGATTAATTTGATTATGCAGGTGTATTGTTAATCAAAAGTTGGGGTTAAGTAATTCATTTTGTATTTTAAAATCATGTTATGTACTAGGGCTGTGCAATAAAAAATGGGGGAAATATCTCATTTGCAATTTTTGACTAAATAGACTAAAATATATATATATTGTTTAGATTTTGCATCCCTGTTGTACTGAATTGGGACTTCAAAACTGATTTTTGTATTGGATTGTTAGTTTTGTGTATTACATCAATACACTGTAAACCCTAATAAGTTCACAGAACTCAAAAAATATTTTGTAACAGATTACACAAAAACATTTAAGTGATGTTTTTAAATGTTTTAGGTTTACATAAAATAAAAATTACATTTCCATTTGCCTTAAATTATCTCAATGTTATCTTATAAATATTGATATTTCTCAACTTATAATTAGGGAGTAATTCACTAAAAAATTTCACTATTTTTCAACTCATATAATGTGTGAAATACACTTAAATTTTTCACTATTTTTCGACTCATATAATGTGGGAAATACACTCAATTTTCAATATTTTCCAACTCATATAATTTGGGAAATACATTAAAAATTTTCAATAAATTTTAACTCTTAATGTGGGTGAGGCACTCAAAATTAATTCTAAACTGAAATACTGATGTCGGCCCACTACACAATCAGCTAATAACGTTAGAAACCATGAAAGTGACACCACAGTGGCAATTTAACAACTTTTTTTATTTAATACAATGCACTTTTTAAAAGGCATAAATCAAAGGAGTAGGGGTCAAAAAGTGCTTGTGAAATTAAAAAAAAAAGAAAATGACCGCATAAAAACAAAATGTTTTTTAAAGTACAATATGTGTCAATAATAAAACATTCAAATAAAGTACTGGTTGTACTTCAACTGGCAACATCAAGTTCAATGTCCTAATCAATGTATTAAATCTGAGGTAGAAGAGGCAAACAGTGTCAGATCTTAAATCTGAGGTAGAACAGGCAAATTATTACATTTGTAAAAAGGGAGGGACTTTCTCAATACTCAACTCAACTCAAATAATCCATCCTGAGTGATTCACTCATTAAACAAATCATTCTTCAGCATCAGTAGACGCCCTTTCAGTGGTTTGTTGTCCTCAAGACACATCACAACTTTTTGGATAAATGTGAATGTAAGTTCAAGATTCTTTGGGTACTGTAGGTCTAGTGCATAGACATACCCAAAGAGCAGGAGAAATGAGTCAGCCAGAGTCGTGGGACCACTCACAAGTATTTCATCCTCCATGACGATACAGATGCTCTCAGGGCTGAAGAGGGCCGCATTAATAGTGTCATCCGTGACGACTGTCAGGAGAGCCACCGGAGTGTCAGTGAGGTCTGGACAATCTGCTGACTATAAAACACAAATAATACATGAATGAGTTCAGCTCCTCAAGGATACAAATCATGGTAATGATGTCTAGACATTACTGTCACTTTGCACTTAGACTGCAACTAAGCTACATGTTTAAACTATTTTCTTTACATAGGCTTATATCTTATGTTAGTTTCACACCTATCTGTTAGCATACTTTTTGTTTAGTGGAATGATTTACACTTACCTTTTCAATTATGTAATTTCTACACATCAGTTTGCAGAATAACAACTCAAGTAAAACAGGTCCTGGGGGATATTCCAGAAAGGACGTTCAACAAACTGAGCCTAACCCTGAACTCTTGAGTTAACTTACCCTGTGAAGTGAAACTGAGTTTTCAGTTCCAGAACAGCTGATCTGAGTTAGGTAAGTCGACTCTGAGTATGTTAACTCAGAGTTGAGCTCGTGCCTGACGACTAGTAAAAACTCATCATCAATGGAGCTCCCGTACGGTGACATTTTCTGACTGCGGCCATAATAAAAATCACTGACAGAGTTTTAGATGCGCTCGTCTTTATATTTTGAATTTAACATCACTTTATTTTATATTAGCCTTTGAGGAAGTGGTTGAATGTTAATCAATGTTTTATTTAAGGCTATTTTATTTAATTCAAATCAGTTGAAAAAGAAATATAAAAACAGTCTCACAATGGCTCCTCACTTTGTTTTTATTTCACATATTAAAGTAAAAGTTTATTTAGTGGATAATTTAACTTGTAGCTTTTACCACCAACAGATGCTGTTTTACACATCTGTGTCCTAACATCCTCCTGAGTAGATGTACATGAAGTGGTGCTCACCTCCACCACATGCAACAGAGGCAGAGCAGCTGTTCCTGGGTTAGGGTTTCTCTCTGGAATGGATAACTCTGTTTCCCTCATCTCAGAGTTCACTCTGAGTTTTCACTTGCTTTCTGGAATACCCCCCTGGTTCTCCTAGAGTTCTTTGAGTGATGTCATGTGTTTAAGCTTCAATATGTATATATGTTTAGTGCTTCAGTTCAAGCTGATTGAATAGCTAAGCAAAGGGATTGATAGTTAGGCCAGTACACTTACATTACAGGTCCTGAAGAACTTGAAGGCATCTTCACGCAGGTACACAGGAAGAGCACGAAGGACGAGTGCCCGTCTTATATTTACATTACGTTGTTCCTAGATGTACAAAAAATATCCATTACAATAGTAATTACACAAATGCAGAGCAAACACTTTATCAAAGTGTTAAATAGCTCCATATTCTGATGGTGGTCATTGTTATAGATGGTAGATTGAGTATTTGAGTCATCATTTCTTCAGTTAAACATTTTTAAAATTAAAACTTTCTATTGTAAATAATTTAACTCAAAGGAAAAACCGTCAAATTGTAAATCAAATTTCACATAAACAGTAGTTATTTGGACTTCTTCAAATTGAAGCTGAAAAGGTATCTTTTTAAGGTTCCTCTTTCTGATAGAAAACATCTTGTCAAGACATCTATCTCCTATGAGATGACAATGTTGTGTTCATGGCATAATCACTTAACCTCACAATTCGAGTCGGGGCAATTAACACGATGGCTTCTTACAGTTGTCTGCAAACAATCTGCTAATAATCTGTTTCTGAATCATGCAAAGTTAAAAATTCACCTGAAGGTCATAAATCATCATGAGCCTGGCTAGCTCCTCTGCTATCTTGCCAGTCTTGGTGGCCTTGTCTCTGAACAAGGTAATGAGTTTAGGCGTGTGTCTGTCCAGCTCCTTGTAGAATTGATTGCGCAGGTTAACATTGTTGATTCGGTGGAACTCTGCAAACACCTGTACACGGACAGAATTACACAGAAATGCACAAAGATAAATTAGGAACAGAATTGTGAATGTATTTTAAAGAAGTTTTCTGTTGACAGGTAGCAAAACCAAGGGCAATTCTATTAGAGACGAGTCAGAACCAAGGTCAAAATAGAAAGTTAATTGTCCTTCATTTAAAACAGGCAGTACAATGTTATCTAAAGGAAATTAATCTAATTAACCTCTGTATACTTGGTTTACTGTGAATGGCAAAAATTTGTCACAGCGTGATGTGTTGTCAACTTTTACATCTGCCATTTGCTTTTCGGGGAATTTATAGAAAATTTAGATTTTTAAAAACAGTCATTTAAATATTGGAAAAATCAATCATGTTCAAAGTGGACATGCTAAAGAGTCATGCTGATTAATTGCTCTCAACAGGGAGAACCGTAAAATGATGTAGAAAGATTCTTTTTTTTTTTACCTGTGACTCCATAAGTAGGGCTGGCCATCTATCCACGACGTCTCTCACCCGTGGAGCTACAAGAGCTCCAACGATTTCTTGGCGACGAAGGGCATAGGTTGTGGTCATTAGCTTGCCTATGACTAAATGGTTTCTCTCAGTCTTTTCGACTTCATGTAAGATTTCTTCTCTCATTGTTTCCAGAGTGGCTGGGGTTTGATCCTTTGATAGGTTGATGATGTAGTTGACCTCAGCTTTTCGAGCTTTCTTTATATTTTGATGGGGGTGATCATTGTGAACAATTGTGAACAAGGGGGGAAATGATTATGCCAACCAGCCGACAACACATCAGTAATTAATTTCTGTTCTTCTGAAAAAAATCTAAACCTTGCGAATCATTTAAAATTCAAATTAGTACACTATTTACAAAACTCACCTATTGGCACCTGTCTGATAGTGAAACACTGACTCTCTGTAGCACTCTTTGTAGTCCGATATCTGTACACAACATGCGCACAAAGATGATTTGTTAATGTTCAAAAAATTTTTTTAAATAATACATAATGATAAATGAAATTTGAAAAAGGGAATACACAGATAAAAAAGTCTCCAAATCTATCAAATACATTTATTGTACACTGCTCCGGGTGTGTGCTCACAGTGTGTGTGTGTGTGTGTGTGTGTGTTCACTGCTCTGTGTGTGTGCATTTCGGATGGGTTAAATGCAGAGCACAAATTCTGAGTATGGGTCACCATACTTGGCTGAATGTCACTTCACTCACTCACTCATTATAGTAAAAATGAAAATGTTAAAAGATGAGCAAGTTAGTTATTAACAAAAAAATTAAAAAAATAAAGTTGTGTGCTTATAGATATGCTATTTATGTTGTTGTTTTTAACATAGTATTGATAAAGGGTTCAAGTGATCAATTGAAATAAAAAGATTGAAATAAATAGCAAAATAATAACTGTGGAAACACAAAATAAACCAATTGTTAATAACACTCTTTCATAATGCATCCTACCTGAACCACACACTTGAGCCTACGAAATACAAACACAGGGCTGGTTAGCATCATGATAACACACTCACATTATGTTGTTTAGTTACACGCGATCACACACAGCTCGACCTAACCCAACGTAAAATATTTACTGCATAACGCAGACATTTATTTAAATATGTAACGTTATACTCAAAGTACGCACATGCATTAACGACGAACAGCGAAAACGGCGGGAATCAGGGATAACGTTATGCTTTCGGACTCCGCCAGAGAATTCAAAACTCATGGACCTTCCTCAACCGTCAATGTCCCGGGCAAACATGCATTATGGGTAATGTAGTTCATCCAGGAAACCCGCTGATAACGTTACACTGCTGTAAGATGAACTAAGTAAGGTAACTTAACGTTAACGCATTTGTCACATTCAACAACTTCTAAAATTACAATTACTTGGATTTGTAATTATTTTATATATAATATATATATATATATATATATATATATATATATATATATATATATATATAAAAAATTTTTAGAGTTACTTACCAAATCAGGGCTGATGATAAGACAGCGCTTAAGAAAATGAGAGCAATAAGACTAATGAAAATAACTGAGGTGGTGGTGGTTTGAAGCGGGGGTATAAAAGTACGCATTCCAAACAGATATAAACAATTAAAAACAAATTAAACTGTGTTCCACATCCACATGAGCTTGCCAAAACTTCACCCGCATCAAGGCAAATTCAAGATGGCTGACTCAGCTTTCCTGAGGGAGCGATAAGACCCACCCACCACGCTAATACATGGTTCCTAAACTTTTTGAGCGTTCCACACAAATTAACTCTAAAATACTGAGCCCTATTCAATTAAAGTGACACAAATCTCAACAGAGCTCAAAACTTTATAGTTTGGTCAACTGCATAACGACATTTGACTGTTATGACCTTATTAGTTATGAGCTAGTACAACTGTTTGGGATTACAGTGTAGTTACTATACATCTTGAATGTGAAAGTACGAAACCTAGAGATGTGTATTAAAAGTTACATTTTTTGGCTTATGATTAAAAGTAGCAGATAAATGCTGTTGGATTTAATTCTTATATAAACCAATGACATGTGATGTGATGACATGTAATGACACAGTAGAGTCAGTTGTGTTCAGGGCTTGACAAGGGAACATTTATTAAATTAGTTGTAACTGATTGCTAGTGATAAGTGCTATGAACGTCTCGTGCATGAAATTATTGCATTGTTTTTTAATTATGCGTGTGAATGATTGCCATTTACCAAGTATTACAATTAAGTTAATTTAGCTCCTTAAAATGTAGTATAGTAAAAGTGTAGTAGAGGAACAAATTTATACAGTAATGTTATATATGAATATTGTACAAAAGTTTAAAGCCACAACATTTTTTAAAGAAGTGTGTATATAAAATAATTTATATTTTATATATTAATATAATATATTTGTAAATAATTATTACAACATAGTAATCATTTTAATCAAATGATAATGTTTTAATTAACGTGTTTTATAAATTAAATATATTTAATGTTATTTTTAACATATTAGATATAATTGGTAATTATATCTGATTGTATTTATTGATTTGTTTTACTTTATCAGTCAATCATTTTTATCGTGAAGGATTGAGATTTTGTTTAATATAAAGTTAAATTAGGTGTAAAGTGAAACATTTGTTCATGTAGAAATGTAATATATTGCTTTTGGCTTATTATTAGGAGAGATGGATATTTTGGTGAATTCATCTTCATCATTAAGGTGTGTTCGACAGCTGGACTTTGTGTTCGATGAGAAGCTGCACGAAGTTGTTCAGGATGTGACGGTTGAGTACATTGTGAAGGATCCCTGCGAGTATCAAAGGGTAAGATATGAATGTTTGTGTATGGTTTGGATAAGGAATATATAATGTTAAACGTGCTGGCAAAAGTTTGTACTTATTTGCTTACACGTGAGTGCATCTGCCTAATGTGTATGAAGACAATTGTACTGTAGATTTATGTTATTAGGCATTTTAGTTATTCCATAATGAAATGAATGGCAAAAGTAGTGTATTTTAAATTGTAGAATTTAAGTTTGTGCCGATAGACGATAGGATCGTGTATCGACGATAGTCTGAGATATTGACATAAGCAGATTTCTCTGTAATAATGTATTAGATTATAATAATAATAACTATTATTTTTATTTTTATTAGGCTGCTTATTATACTTAGGCTATCAAACTTCCCAGCTATTTCACTTCAGCAATGCATTTCACACACACACACACACACACACACACACTGCGAAGGGGGATTATAGTCTGTAGTCACTGAAGTTGTCTGCTTTGACTCAGATAACTCATTAAATCCATGAAATGAAAGAGACAGAAAATGAGGAGTTGGTGTCCAACACATGTAATGGCTGCTACACGACAACACGCTCTTCTCATACATGAGAGATTAACTCTTTCACGGCATTACAAATAAAGTTAAGACAAAATAATAACAAGGCGGCAGAGCGAATTTAGGACAACGTGAGAACCACTATGGATGATAAGTTCGCTCTGCCGCCTTGTTATTATTTTCATGCACACCGCACTATAATGTGATGCATACAAAATACATAGTTTTGCCGTTACAAGTCTCCATCCACAAACAGACGTCCCAGCAAACACAGTTACGTCGTGACGACGTAACTGGACCAGACCATATTCGTCGCAGCGACGTACCATTTAATGTTCCAGTGACGTAACTTTGTGATTCCCATATCCGTCGTGGCGACGTTATAGTGGAACGTCGCTGGAACGTGATGAGAACGTCCTAAATACCAATCTGGCACGTTGTGAGGACATTACTATAAAGTACCAAATTGGTCGCAGCGACGTACTATATAACGTTCCAGCGACGTAACTTTGTGATTCCCATATCCGTCGTGGCGACGTCACAGTGGTACGTTGTCAGAAAGTGGTGAGTACGTCCCAATGACCAAACTGACACGTTGTGAAGACATAATCTCACTGTCCATAGACATACCAGATGAAGTTATAAAATTTAATTCACTGCTTTTAAAAAAGAAAACACATAATTTCTACAGATTTTAATGGTTATGGGGAATTTAAATAGTTTTTTTTTTAGTTGATAACAATTAGAGACAATTGACAAATACTTTTCTGCAATGCAAATTATAATAGAAATTAACTAACACACTTTATTCATGTATTCAGTGTTAATTTGCTCACATACCAAATCAGCACATTTAGAACATTACATATTTATTAACTATCATTTATAATAATTTATAAATTAAACAATAATACACACACAAACACTTTATTATAGTATATTCATTCATTTTATTTGGTATGTACGTTTATACATAGGTATAGCATTTATATTTTGCAGAAAAGAAAATGCGTTGTGTGAGGGATGAGCAAATATCTGGTGTTGATATGCTTTAATTCTGCTTCACTACCAGAAGCTAAATTTTAAAGATATGTAAATAGAGCAATATAGATATTTCTGTCTCTTCTTTATTATTTATCACACCCAAAATGTTAATCAGCAGTTTTTGTACAAGAAAGAGAAAAATAGTTTTCTTTTACCCCACCACGAGAGGGCAGGGTCTTCTGAAACCTCTGTAGACTGACACTTCACTCTTGATCTTTATATTGAGGGTTGGTGCAGTGTTTTGCTGAAAAAATTAGACTTCATAGCTCCCTGTGTTCCTCTGGAAAGAGTTCTTCTAGTGCACTCTGGATGTCTTAGAAACTAGAAGATGGAATAGAAAATCTGTCATATTCTTGAAATAATGTTTTCTCTATCTATCTGTCTATCTATCTGTCTGTCTCTTTTTTTAGTATGACTTACCTAGTCTTATTTCCTCCTCTTCATCTTATTCCTCATCCTAAGTCTGCACTGGCATCATCATCATCCAGTTTAACTTATTAATGTTGCTTACATTTCAGTAGAAGGACCAAAGGCTGTGAAAATGTAAATGTACATTACATTTAATTAAAAATGAAATTTGTTATAAAGTCACACATTCCCAAAAAACTTTTTGATATTAACTTACTTCACTCTTTGCTGCCTCTTCAAACTGAATCTCCCCAGCCTTCTTGAAGTCTGTGTGACCCTTTAAATTTTCAAAATAAAATTGAAAAATTATAATGTGTATGTTGTACATCAAATTACATCATTTGTTTTTTTAACGACATACATTTTCATCATGATGATATGAAGTCATATTTAAGTCATACATTATGCTTGCTTAGATTATTGTACTCTCTATGAGTAATTGAGTTGTGAAATCCAGCCCTGTAGATTACCTGTCATACTTCATGAGCCTTATGCCTTGTGTTTTCTAAAAAGGCTTCTGGTAGGTTGACACTATTGATTTCCCAGTCTTAATAGATCTTCCTTTTGATGAACTGAAAATTTAACTGATTCTTAAATCTAAAATGTATCTTTTGGTCAATGCTGTTTTTATCTGATGCATGAACAAAATGTTACACATTTTTTTTATATCCGGGCTGCCATCCAATATTTACAACAGGCTTTGTGCTTTATTACTTCTGATAAGAAAAATAGTCTCCGATTTCAATTTCTATCATGAAACTTATTTAGTACTGTTTACTGTTTACTGTTTACTTTACTTTTTACCTCCTTGAGTCTCAGAAAACATCAAGTGATGATCATAAACACATAGTATTTATTTATTTATTATTTAGTCAGTGAAATTTTCCACACTAATAACTAATCAAGATTAATTATTTTCAAATATTTAATCAACAAAATTGTTAATAATTAAAATAAAGCATTTCAATTAATTTCAATTTTTGTTCATTTTGTTCTATTCTATTCATTTAGTTTTAACAAATTATAAAAGCCTTAATGATCAAAAAGGAGGAGTGTCTCATCATCATCATGGTCAGTTTGAAGCTGCACAGCCTTTCTGTGGTCCTTCTGCTGTAAATGAAAAGAATTTTTTAGTTTTTATGCAACAAATTTTACATTGAAAGCAAACAGACAAACAAACAAAAACATTTGTTGACAAATGAAACCATTGAAACAGTAGTTCAAAACAAGACCATGAGAGCAGGTCAGAGTTTATTAGTTTGTTTATGACTGAAAAATATGTAAAAAGTTTGACATTTGGGGTAAAAAAAAATGGTTTAGCTAAAAGCACTGTATGAAAAATAATTGTGTGACTTTTTCATTTTTTTAAATGAATTGTAAGATTCAGATAATCTATATAATTTAAACTGTGTGTCTGACAAAAGCAACACATTTTACAGTAGGCTATGTATACAATATATTAATTATAGGCTAAAAAATAATAAAGTTTAGTTTAGATTAAATTAAATTAAAATATTATTCACCAAATATTAATTGATTTGAAGAAGTATTAGCTATTAATAAATAAATAAATGAATAAATAAAACTTTAGCTAGGGCTAGGCTTTATGTCATAAGGTCCCGGAACTGCAGTTGTTGCTAATGGCGCCATATGATAAACACCTCTACACATGTGCCTAGCGGAGATGTTGTGCGTTTATGCAAAATATGTGAGTAATCATATCTTTCACTTAATAACTTATGTCTTTTGTTATGAGTGTCGGATGTCGAAGGTATGATAGCGAAGATAACGCTAATCGTGTCATCTAGCAGTTGCGAGTTGAATAGCACGTGCAGCTAACGTTAGTCATTAATTACTATGTACACTTAATCTTCATTATAGTTTACATGTAGCCTACTGCAGTATTGCGCTTTTGAAATTATTTGTTTTCAAGCCCAGTTGATAATATTTTAGATGTTGTACAGCGTGGTTATTTGAAACACGTGGTTGAAATATTTCCACACGTGCTAGCATAATAGTATGTATAAAATTCACTAAATTTCTAAAATCTTTTGAAGATATTGCAGAACATTTATTTTTCCAGAGTAAAGTAAATAACAGTTTTCATCTCTGTTTTAGTAACTTATTTTGCTGAAATATTTGTAGTTGGACAATAAATGTGACATGTAGAATTTGAAACCAACAAGTAAGTCTATTTTTGTGATAGCACTGACTCTAAGGGGGTAATCTAAATATCCTAACACAACTTTGTGCTTCTGTTCTCATTCATTTTCATTTTAGTTTAGTGAATTTAACTTCCACTTTAAAAGCTTTATATGTGTTTTTAGATTGCAATGTTACAATGTTAGAATGAAATGTGATTTTACCCATTTTTTGCAGATAATATAAAGGCTTACATGGTTACATTCACTTTATTTGTTTTCGAAGCCTTTGATATGTATTGTTTTGTTGGACAACACTGGGTAGTAAGCGATATATAAAGTACAGACCAAAAGTTTGGAAACACCTTCTCATTCAAAGAGTTTTCTTTATTTTCATGACTATGAAAATTGTAGAGTCACACTTAAGGCATCAAAACTATTGGAATTATATACATAACAAAAAAAGTGTAAAACAACTGAAAATATGTCATATTGTAGGTTCTTCAAAGTAGCCACCTTTTGCTTTGATTACTGCTTTGCACACTCTTGGCATTCTCTTGATGAGCTTCAAGAGGTAGTCAACTGAAATGGTTTTCACTTCACAGGTGTGCCCTAAACATACCAAAATCAAATTTCCCAAAATTAATCCGTTATGATCAGAAAGAAAAAATGTCATATTGTTCAGACGCATTTTACGATTGAAAGGAGAGTGCAGAAAAAGCATATGTGAACCTGGAGCACTTGTCTTAAGTGTAAATTTTTCGAAATAGTTTATACATAATCTGAAAACTAAATAAATAATCTCTCCTTTGATGTATGGTTTGTTATGAGGACAATAATTTGGGTGAGATACAACTATTTTAAAATCTGGAATCTGAGGGTAAAAAAGTAGAAATTTAAAGATTAAAATGTAAAGTTAAAATGAAAGGTAATGCACTGTTAAAAAAAAATAAGATAGAAATAGTTCACCCAAAAAGGAAAATTCTGTCATTTACTCGCACTCAGGTTGTTCCAAACATATGCATTTTATTTTTTCTGCTGAAAAAAAAGGTACGCATTTTTTTGGATGAATATGTGTAACCGGTTGCTGGTCCTCACTGACTTGCATAGTATCCCCCCCCCCCCCCCCCCATATAACGGAAGCCAGTTGGGACGAGCACATATTTTGCTTAACAGCATTCTTCAAAATATCATCTTTTGTGATCAAAACTGTATTAGTATCCTTCTTTGGTTGGAGCATCATGAAGGTGCTAAAAAAAAAAGGTAAATGATGACAGAATTTACATTTTTGGGTGAACTATCCTTTTAAGATAATCTAGACTTGGAAGACAGTTGAATCTCAAAATGCAGTATTATTTTATTTTATTTTTTATAACAGTGCACAGACAGGTAAGTTGAATGTAACTGCTATCTTGACAGAAGGCTAATCACAGTGAATGTTTACAGGACATGGTTTAACCAGCAGTGGAGAGAGTCATGAAGGAGAACCACCAAATAACACCGATAATGAAGGTAAGTGTAACAGTTAAAGTGCATATTGCAAATTAGAGAGACATAATTTAGGAAATAGATTTAAATATGCTTATAAATACTCTACTGAAGTTTCTGGAGTTGTTTCATGGACCATAGATCCTAACTATATACAGTTGAAACTATGTTCGAACATCTTAATACAGGTTGCATGTTAATGCCAAGTGCAAACACATCCTTAGTTAATGCAACATAATGCTAAAGTAATGCTGATGAATAGAATGGGGCTATGCACTATAATTAAAACAAAAAAACAACACTACCATTTTTCAGGGTGTCTCTGGGTGGAGTTGGCCTTATTGGCACATCTGGCATGGGAAGCTCTTCACATCTTGATGGCATCTTTATTGATTGATTGAAGGTTTGCTTGTTGGGTAATTTTAATTTTTTATTTTCCGGTGGAATTATTACACTGTTGTAATAATAAAAGTTAAATAATAAAAAAAAGTATACTGGTATTGGGATTGACTACTGAAATTTAGTTATTCTGACACTTTTTGTATGAAAATGTACACAAGTTGTAAATTAAAGGTATAGTTCACCCAAAAATCTAAAATATGTCATTAATGACTCACCCTCATGTCGTTTCAAACCCGTGAGACATCCGTTCATTTTCAGAACACAGTTTAAGATATTTTAGATTTAGTCCGAGAGCTCTCAGTCCCTCTATTGAAGCTGTGTGTACGGTACACTGTCCATGTCCAGAAAGGTAAGAAAAACATCTTCAAAGTAGTCCATGTGACATCAGAGGGTCAGTTAGAATATTTTGAAGAATCGAAAATACATTTTGGTCCAAAAATAGCAAAAACTACCACTACGTGGACTACTTTGATGATGTTTTTCTTACCTTTCTGGACATGGACAGTATACCGTACAGGGTAGAGAGGTCTCACGGGTTTGAAACGACATGAGGGCAAGTTATTAATGACATAATTTTGCAAATTGGGTGAACTAACCCTTTAAAAGAATCATAATTAAAAGTGTTCCTTTAAGAAGGCCTACCAGTGGTTTTGCAATCCAACCGGCTTTTCTTTTGAGGGCGAGGTAGTACAGAAATATCTTTAAAAAATATATATTTTTTAATTATTTCTAGTCATATTACTTTAGTCATTTAATTGTGAACTTTTCACATACTCAGGTTCATACCTTCATCAGAGCTGCTGAGACACACTGGTCGTCTTTTCCTTTTGGGGGAGTCATCACAGCTCTCAAGTGAAGATTGCACAGCTGCTTTTTTCGACCACTTTTTAGCTCTTTCATAGTCATCTGAAGCAAAAATATGGTGAGTACAATTTGGCATTTCTTTACTGTTGTTGCAGTAATTTTCTTTTTTTGAATGGTCCTTTAAGTAAAAAGGAATACCTGTTTTAGCAAACACCCTGACCCTGTGCTTGGCCCAATTTTCTTTATCGGGCAGTTCAAGCTTTTGTATTTTTTTTGTTGCATTCATTGGTGGCCAGTAACAGTATTGTACCTGCATTAAAATAGTACAATTATTGAATTATGATATGAATAATGAAGTATTAAAACTTCAAAGTTAGAATAAGAAAGCAAGAGCAGTTGAAAATGTAAATCAAGAAAAAGCAAAAAAAAAAAGTGAATTACTTAAAGAACAGATCTCTAACAATTAGTCGACATCTAAAAGTTTTGAGAAGGGTCTGGCTTACACTCTCAGACACTTGTGCTTCTGCTAGCGACGTCACTTGCAGTCTTTATTTTTTTTATTTTGTTCTATTTATTGATAACTTTTTGTTTGAATCTCTCAACATTTTACAACCGTAGCCAGCAGGTGAAGACAAGAAAAAATAAACTAAATTACAATGTAGCTTGCAATCACTTGCACTCTACGCTACCTGTGATGTCACTTGCAATCAACACAAATCGTGCTAGTTGCCAATGGAGACAAGACGCTGTACTGGTGATTTAAAATATTAAAACTAAATTAGTTGGCCTACTACTATAACGTACAGGGTCCTGCAAGAAAAAGACATGACCTGGCCATGGCCACAGAACAGCAGAATATGAACGCAATGCACAAAGTCTTTCGTTAAGCGTTTTCCTCCTGTAGAAAAAACAAGGCAAGCAGATGTATATGAACACAATGCGCAAACTTTGTCCTCCCATACAGCAAAACGCTTAATGTGGCCTACTAACTGACTAAGATGATAAAGACAATTCAGTAGGTCTAGCCTATATGTCTTGTTGTTGATTCAAAGTATATACAGACCAGCACATATGAACATGCATTATGAAATGCATTAAGTGATTTTAAAAGGAACAGCTCCGTACAGGCAAGCAGACGAGTACAGAACGCAGTGCGTTAAATTGTACATTAAACATTTTCCTCCTATAGAAAGTCATTATAAATAAAACACATAAGGTAGATTAATGGACAAAGACAGTGATATAAACGAGTTGTAGACAGTTTATTCTATATGAAAAAATGCTTAACGCAAAACTTTGCATGTTGCGTTTATTCTGGGCTCACCTGCTTGCCTGTACATATTAGTTATGTATTTTAATAATGTAGAGAAACATATTGAGTTTGGCCTTTATCGTCTTAGTCCATTATGCCACAGTTTGCAGTATGTGAGGAAAATAATATATACATATTCATTAAAATAATGAACTGCATATTAAAATATCAAATTAAATAGCATCTTAATACATTAACACTTTTCTTTTATTGGTCGGGTGAAATATGCTAATTTTTTGAGAGAGGAATTTGGGGTTTTCGTGAGCTGTATGCAAAAATCATCAGTATTAAAACAATAAAAGACCTGAAATATTTCAGGTGGTGTGCAATGAATCTAAAATATATGAAAGTTTAATTTTTATCATTACATTATGGAAAATAATGAACTTTATCAAAATATGCAAATTTTTTGAGAAGGACCTGTAAGCCAATTAAAAGCTTTAAATTAGAGAAAAAATTAAGTTGCCAGTCAGAAGTTTAAGTCTCTTCTGTTCACCAAGTCTGCATTTATTTAATCCAAAGTACAGCAAAACAGTAACATTTGTACATATTTTTACCAGCCTATTTAAAATAGCTGTTTTCTATTTGAATATATTTCAAAATTTTATTTATTGAATATCCTCGATCTGTTTTTTCGCTCTTCTTTATTATTTTTATGTATTATAGAAGTTTCGGATCGGAACTCAGTATCGGTAGATACCGAAAATCAAATGACTCGGACTTGGAATCGAGGGCAAAAGAAACCTGATCGGGACATCCCTAATTGTAATTTAGTTTATTTTTTCTTGTCTTCACTACCTGGCTACAGTTACAAAATGTTGGGAAATTCAAACAAAAAGTAATAAAAAATTCAACAAAATAAAAAATAAAGACTGCAAGTGATGTCACTAGCGGAAGTGCAAGTGTCTGAAAGTGCAAGTCAAAGAGTGCAAGTGCAAGTCTGCAGCCAGACCCTCTTGAAAGTTTTACAAAATTACAATACAATGCCATCACACATTATTTTTAAACGTTTGTTGTTGATAAAAGTGAGACAGAATTTAATACCTCATCCTTCATAAACAACCAGATATCTGGCACCATTTCACATGTTCCCTCCTCTGAAAATTCTACAATTGCATACATTCTACAAAAAAGAAAAAATCATTATAAATGCGAAGGATGATGTGTACATTTGTCTTATACTACATATGACATCCTGTTACCTTTGATTAAAATTCATGGAGCACTGACAGAAAAATCTCACTTCTCTCTTCTGTGCTAATCTTAATAGCATGTTTTGTGAGTTCTGTTTTTGAAATCCATGAAATGGTATTGTGTTTTCTTTTGTATTTGTAGGCACCAATCAAAAATGTCATGCATGGGCTGTCGAACAGTGGCTCAGGTTTACTGTAAACATGGCAAAGCACTCTTTGTTCTTTGTCAGCCAATTGCAGGACTTCACAGCATTGACCACCGCTGAGGACATATGCACTGTCTTGGGTCTTGGTAGAGATTTTGTCTACAGTTGTTGTTTTTTTCTGTTCGATTTTCTCTTCCAGCCTCCTAGCAACCTGAATCAGTGGGTTTCTACCAGAACGCACCATCCTCTTGAGTGTCTGCAGGTAGTTTTCAAACATGAAGGCACTACAATTTTCCAGACCACCGAAGTTTTCAGCATCTTTTGCTATGTGCAGCATTGCACGTGTGTTGTAAACGAGGAATTCTTGTCCATAAAGATTCCGACCTTTTTCCACAAAATAATGCAGCAGTTCATCTGCATATTTCGAGTGGTCCTGCACAAGACTTGGACATACCAAAATTATCATGGCTATGCTAAAGGAAAGGAAGTGCAAATACATTTCATCAGGCAGTATACCCTTCAACACAATCTTCCCAGTGTAAAGAAGGAACTGACGAAACTCAGTTGCTTTCCACCTGTCCAGTTCCTCAAGACCTCTAGGCTTTCACACAAAAGTAGATGGGATGCATTTCCGAAGAGACCGCAGTCTTGCACTAATCTCTGTGATTTGGCTTGCTGAAACCCTCACAACTCTGTCTCCTCTGGTCCAGATGTGCAGGAGTCTTTTCATTACACCTAGACAAGCCTGGTGCATGTAATCAATGGGAAAACTCTGCACCATGTCTATGGGGAGGTGAGACAGAGGTGTGTTCCCATGATGATGCTGAATTTGTGATTGATTTCTGAATGTTTCATCTGTCCTGAGTTTGAGGTCAGCTGTTTCTTGGTATGTGACTCTGTTTAACCATGTACCTTTTTGCTCACATCGGTCGCAGCCAAAGTACCCAGAGAACAGTTTAATATTCTTCACTAATGCACGAGCTGGAGCATCACACACAAAGCACCTCAAATTTACTTTTATTTTTCTTCCCATGTAGTGAATCCCATGATTCATCAGATGAGCCAGTTTCCTTACTGTGTCTTCCAAAAAGCCAAGATCTGTTGGTCGACTCACACCGCTTGTCAGAGCCGTGGGGAAAATGGTGACTGGGTCTAACATGACTGCACAAAGAACTGGCCACATACATGTTTTGGAACTCTTGTACAGTGGTAAGCCATCAATGTTGAATGATAAATCAAGACATTGGAGTTCTGCTAGATCAGGAGGGTAATTTTCTAGTGCTGTTTGTAATTTCTCTGTTAGTGGAAAGTAAACGTATTCCATTCCAGATAATTGCTTTATGTCAAGTTGCCGGGGAGTGTGCAAGAGAGTCCGGGCAGTCGAGGGTAATTCATTGTGTCCATGCCTTTGTAGCAATTTGAGCAGGTTGTCAAGTGCATTATGTTTTATCTGGTATTCACTGGCCCACGTGGACAGTTCTTTTGCCAGCGACATGTCCCTACTGTCATCTTCTGCTTGTTCTTCAAGGTCAGAAGCAGAGGATACATTCAAACTGTTAATACCCTCCCATGTCGCTGCTCTTGACTGTTCTTCCACATTTGCAGAATGCAAATAGGGTTCATTGTCAGATGAACACTCTCCACAAATCATCTCCATGTCAACATCCTTTTGTGATTGTTCTTCAAGTGGAAGATCAAGTGATTGTACTTCAGCTGGTAGATTACTCTCCAGGTGAGATGGAGATCTGGTCAGAGCCTGCCTTGTTGTTCTCCAAGCATGAACATATTTCCTGTTCATCTCTCTCTTTTCAGAGCTCATTCTAAGAGACAGTTGAAGTGTTTATATTTATAGGATTTTAATCAGGAAGTAAAAATGTCAAATTTCTCCCTCAGATCAGAACTATTAATTTTTATCTATTCGGTTGTTAAGTGATGACGTAAGAAGTGCTGCTTCTGGATCCAAGTCTTGATTCACTTCACTTGAGAATATGACCTCAGCAGCCGTTTATGAGCACTGTTTATTTATATTTATCAAGCTAAACCCTTTTAAACTTACGGTGGACACTACAGTATCTGTGCTCACAGCGTTCCAAACATAAATAATTTGTATATTATACAAACACTTATTTTCATTGTCTGGCTATCATGGACTTCAGTATGGAGTTCAAGGTTAGGATTATAACATTTTCGCTAGTATTATACTATATTTGTGAGTTTATATTAGCACCTTTTGTTGTTTTCTCATGGCATCTAATAGAGCGTTTGGATACGGAAGCGGTGACACATGACGTCAGACTTAACAAGCGAATAGTAAATAAGTGTCAAGAAGAGTGGGATACATGTACAAATAATAACACTCCAATCAGCTAATCAACTCAAAACACCTGCAAAGGTTTCCTGAGCCTTCAAAATGGTCTCTCAGTTTGGTTTACTAGGCTATACAATCATGGGGAAGACTGCTGATCTGACAGTTGTCCAGAAGACAATTAAATATATATATATATATATATATATATATATATATATATATATATATATATATATATATATATATATATATATATATATATATATATATACTACTGCTATATTTAAAGGACCAAAGACATTTTATTGGTAAGATTTATTTTAACATTCTTTTTGCTTTAACTTTATCAACTTTAATGTCAGTAAAATTAATATCAAGCTTATTTTCCTCAAATTGTAAGTGTACTGATTGACAGTTATGAAGTAAAGTTTAAAAACTTTTTTTTGTGATCTTTCAACACTAAGGACAAATCCCCTGCAAGGTACATGTACTTCCCAAAGTATAATGTATGTAATATATAACTTGATTAGTTTTGATTAAACTAATTAAATAGAACTTAAATGTAAACTTTGCAAATATCTTACCTTTAAGTGTTGAAGGCGAAATGAGAGAACTGTAGTGGACAAAAACATTAAAAAAATAAAATAAATCAACATTAATGCCTTGTTAATCTTAGGGAAGTAGGCACTTACAATGCATATTCATTGATAAAATATTACTTGGCTATGTAATTTACAGTTCAAAGGAACTTAAATTGCAAATATCAAACTTGATCACCTTTAAATGAAGCTAAGGATCATTACTTGCCTTGACAATAAAGATTGTAAGAACAAAAATCAGAGGCGGCAGTAGATGTTGCAAAATCTAATAATAGAAAAGATGATATATTACTCACAATTACTAAACACAACAATACAGCCAATTTTGCATGTTTAAATCATATTAATATTGAAGATATCTGTGAAATTATGCTATAAGAATTTGTTTGACATTTAAAACAGGAAAGGATGTCAATGATCTGTTTCCAGATATCCGTGTATCTGATCTGCAAGTAATTTTTACCGTCATTTAGTTTGGGATTGGCCTGGTTTAGGCAAGTAAATGACTGACATTGTTTTAATGTATGGATAAGACAGGTGTATATACAGATATGTTCATATATAGAATACTTTCAAATTCAAATACTACTTTATTCACTAAATACTAATCAGAGCTGGGTAGTAATTGTTTACATGTAATCTGGATTATGTAATCAGATTCCAGAAATACTATACTATGGAATAAAAAGTACTTGTAATTTGATTAAATTACGTTTTAAAATACTAGAAATCAGACTAGCTATTTTTTTATGGATTAAATATTATTTACACAATAACAATAATTTATTCATAATTAATTGATTCTCCTTTATTCTTTTAAAATAATAAACGCGTACACGTTCTGAAGTATTGGCATTGAGTAGTGTTATGTGTGTGGTTGTAGTTTTTGTATTGGACTGTGAAGATTAGTGATGCTTATCAAAATTATGCCGTTAGGTGGCAGTACCAACGATGTTTCGTCCAGCAGTAAATTACTGAAGAAGAATACCGCCAACGTGACTAACGGAGGAACAAACCTAAGACAGGTAAGAAAACTGTATAATTGATTCCAAGGGCAGACATTTGTATCAAATGCAACCAATAGTGGGGAAAGGAAGAGAATCAGGTAGGAGCAGAGTGGAGGAGAACAAACACAAGGTTACGACATACAAGATCAAATAGTACAATGCATCTTATATAGAAACATCCAACATGACTGTGCGAGGTATGTGGCGTACTGTAGGGAATATATAGTTGAAAACAATTAATTTCTTAAATTCTTTTCGAAATGTTAAGACACTACTGTTACAGTTATTTACAAGCACTAATCTGAACAAGCGAATATAAAAATTTTATTTATTTTTTTAATCCCCTTTCTCTCGTGAAGAGGACGGGGGAGCTGGAGACGCAGCGTCAGATGAAGCTCGATGAAAAATCTGAACGAATGTGCCTGGTTTTAGTGATTTATAGAGATGATAGGTTAATCGAGTTAGTGTCAGTGGACCAATAGAGGGATAGGTGGCGGTAATGCACTAAAAGTTTGCGATCTGCCGTAAAACGAGGAGGAGGAGGAGACGGGTAAGAATTCTGCCAAGTTGTTATTACGCTATAAATTATTTTAAATTCTTGATCTTCATTAGTGATCGATTTTGAATCATTAGTCAGTAGTAGCACTGCAAGTGTGCTGGGGTTGATCTCACAACTAAAGTCCACGGCAAGCTTGCGAGTCGAAATAAATAGCTGAATAAAGACCGTAACAATGCAATTGGCTTTGATTATACAGATTACAGATTTCAGATTATACATTTGAACACTATTGAACACTATACTATTGAACAATTACGGTACTCGAGGCTCGACTCGGACTATGCGGTTGCTAGTGTACCCTGGTTGATTGCTAATGTACTGCTATACGGTTGCTAGGGTAACGTTACTTACGGTTAAGTCGACTTGAAATATAGAAACGTGTGGTTTTGTATTAAATATTGACCCAGATTATGAAATGCATTTATTAGGCTTAGAGTTATGGAGGACCAGGAGTGCCACTTAAAAATAAAATGAAGAATCAATTTATCAATTTAATAATTCAAACATAAAAATGTATATAAATAAATCACTTTTAAAAGGACAAATTAATAGACATTTTTAAAGTTGTTTATTTTATTCATGTTTTAAAATGTATTTTAATAATACCATAAAACAATGAATAAAAAAAAACATTTTAAATATATGAATAAATAGACACATTTAAACTGTTTATGTATTTCATGTTTTTAAACGTGGATTAATAAAACAATAAAAAAGTACATTAATAAATAATTTAAATGCACAAGTTAAATTGCTTTTTTTTTTAAAAAGCATTTGGCATTCCTTTTCTCTCTCTATTTGCCAGATGCTTTTCTTTGCCGTTTTGCCAAAAGCTTTTCTTTATCCATTTGTCAATCGAGTTAAAAAATGCCATTGGACAGTACACACGTGGGAGCAACCAATCAACTGTCGCCTCAATTTGAAGCGCCAAACTGTCACTGGACAGTTCGAGATCAAGGCTTTATCCCGCTTTATTTACTTCTGTGGGCTTCTGAGGCGCTGATTGATGGTAATGACTGATTGGCACTGTGGTGATCATTGTTGTGCAAAACATACAAATGGCAGACATTGCAAATATTTTAAGAAAACTAGCCAATGATGTGGATAGTGGTTCAAATTCTCATGTCCCAGACTGACCAACTCCAGGAGGACATAACGCCGTGGACGGTAAGAAAAGTTGCTTATCTCTTTTCTCAGATTTTGTAGTTCGTCTGTATGATAATGTGTTTGTTCACATATGACTTATGCCAATATTATTACATATAATTTGACATGTGATAAATAACATTACCCATTTTGAAACGAGGCATTTGTCGCGCCGCGCACGGTGTAACTGAGGTATTATTTTAGTCAGACACCTGCCTCATCCTGGCCTTAGTCTCACACACACAGGCGTGCATAAAACCAATGTTGCTGACGAAGCACTTTTGTGACTTTATTTTTTGCGTAAGCAATATCGCCAATATCGGTCTTGCTCTCCCAGTACAGGATCGTCTCTGTGTTGATCGTCTCGTCGGTGTTTTGGCAGAAGCTGTACATTGCCCCCAGCTGATTCATTTGTCGTTTGTTTCGATGCTGCGCTGTGCTTTAATATTTAAAAAAATATATATAGCCGCTCTTTAACCTTGCTGTATGGTGATTTTTTTTTTTTTTTTCAGATCATGTCACAGTTATAAATCAAGATTTTAGCAGGTCAGTGAAAGTGATTGCTGGTATAATGGGTCGCGTTTATTCACTATTTATATTGCTCTGTTAAAACCGAAAATCAAAAATGACTTTATTGGGGATTCAGTTTATTATTAAATATAGTATGTGACAATTTAGAGAAGAATTACGATAGATAGCCTGGTAATCCCAAACTCTGCTACTTCGCTTTGCTTCGTAGACCGAGTCTGGCATATCATAATTGAAAAGCGTTTTCTTTCTTTCAGGGCGCTTGTCTGAAGTTTAAAATCATTGGTTACCCGTAAACATAATCCCATTACGGCTCTCAGCCCACCCTCTGTTCGTTGATTGGCAGGCTGTTTTCAGACCAAAGGAAAACGGAAAACTATGACGCTTTCTCAGACTGAGTACAGAAGCTAAATGAAATCGAGTGGAAGTATGAAATCTGACGTAGTCAGGCTACCTGATAGAGCCGCTTATACTGAAACACTGATATAGGAGATGGGGAGTAGTTTCAGATGCAGCTGTAGTCTCACAAATTCCTGTGGGATATCTATGTTGGTCTATTAAGGTCTATACAGTACAAAAACTTCTGTCATATGTTTTTTCAACTTTATTTTTCAAAATAGCTGCAGTTTAAAAGCATTTTTAAAATGTCATTGTTATGGGTTGTTTACATTTGACATTTGTTTTCAAATTTACAGTTGAAGTAAATAGACTTTTCGCAAGCTATGGAGCAGAAGCCAGCAGGAGACCTTTAAGTCGTCGTAGTCGTTCTACAAGACCTCGCAGTAGCTTCACAAGAGTTTTCTGCTGCTTAAGTAGAATGACACAAAGTGTTGCACCAACAAAGTTTGAAAGGGAGGAACTGGAAGCTACAGGACTTGGAGAGAAAAAGGTTACATTTTTTGGTGGGTATTGTGTAAGTTAGTGCCCTGCATTTCAGCCCGAGCCCGACGGGCCCCGACTTATTTATGCCCCTCGGGCCAATTTTCACATTATAGCTAACATGCAGGCCGGGCCTCAGGCCTTTTTGGGTTATCCTTCTATTTATATTTTTACACATTAATAAAAAAAAATAAAATAGAAGTTGACGTCGACGATAGAAAAACAAATATAGAAAGACATTTCATAACCTCATAACTTCCATAATCTGATAATTCAACCCGTTATAATTAAACTGACATACTGACATGACAGTCTCACACACGCACGCTTTTCCGTCAGCGCGACCCACGATTATACTTCACTTATATCCACTTATTGTAGTAGTAGCTATTACATGCCTCTAAATTAATGTAGTTGGCCAACTAATAATTATAAAATGATGATTCATGTAGCGGCGAGCATGCATTTCTGTGTCTGCACCTGTTGCTGCGGGCCACGCAGCAAAGAAGAGAGCACTGGCCGAGTCTGAAAACATTGTGGAGCAGGACGAGGATGACGACGATGAAGTACAGCAATATATGCGCCTCAATCACAACATGGAAGGTGATGGACGAGATGTGCTGCTATGGCGGAGCACGAGACCCTGCTACCGCGACTGTCAAGACTGGCTCGCTCTGTGTTTAGTGTCCCGCCAGCAGTGATAGAGTGATAGAAGAGAAGAGGTCGGGGTTAAAACCTTCCACTCTGGAGCCTATTCTTTTTCTCCACGATGCTCTGTAAGAGACTGTTCTAACTTTTCATTTGACTGGACTTTATTTTCATTTAACTGTTGGAACTAATGGAAAAAAGAATGGACATGTTCTGTGGTGCATTTTTGAGGTAATATAACCTGCAAGTTTGTTTTTAATTAATTTAATTTGTTTAGATTCATTTCTCATTTCGTTTGCGAGCGCTGTTGCGAGCCTGCCTCAGTATTTCAATTTTTTTATTTTATTTTACTCCCTGTGGTTTAATAAATAAACATTTATTAAACTAACTGTCTGTGTGATATTCTTGAAGTGTTTTATATCTATGGATTTTATTGTAGCCAAGTAAAGTATTAGCGTTAATTTGAGAGGCTTAATTGATTAAATATGTTTTAGGCTACTTGCTGTCGGCTCGGCTGTTTAACGTTAATCGTCATTTTTTTTTTAAAAATGCTTCAAACATTTTTCTAAACTAACTTGATAAAGAAATGAAAAGAAACATAACACAAAACTGACCCCTTTTTTAATTGCTGCAAATAGGACAGGCTTCCGCTGTGTAATAAAATAAATAAATAAAAACTCAGGCTGGACTCGGGCTGATAATTCTGATGCGCTGGCGGACACAGGTGGGGCTAGGGCCTGAGCGTCTCGTGCAGGGCTCTAATGTAAGTTTTTTTTGTTTTATAGGTTCACAATATTAGCATTTCAAAATGCTTCTTATTTTTCTAAAAAAAAAAAAAAAAAAAATTTGCTACTTGTTGTATATGTTCATCAAACTGAAGAAGAGAGTGGTCTTGTGGATCATCCACATTTATTTGGTACAGGTTTTATGGTAGATGCTCTTAGGAGTGTCTTTTAATATTTCTTAATTCCTATATCAAAATATTGCCAGGAATCTTTAAGTGAATGGCGGAGGATGCGTGAGGAGCAGGATGATGAATATAATCAGTCTTTGATAGCAGATCAAGCCAAAGTATGTAGGGTAAACTTTATAACAGACATCCTCTGATGACATTGTGTAATCTTTCTGTCTGCATTACAATATGAATTTGTTTCAGGAACTGCAGAAGATGAATAGCGAAGAATCTGAGAAAAGACGCAGAAAGGTCAGTCTAAGTTGAGGAAATTGGGATGTTGCTGCCTTTAAGACATTATATATTTACTTTTAATGACTTATGTGTATTTGCGTAGCAGATGCTTAGAAGATAACTTAAAGCAAATTACAAGCTGAAGAATTCTACAAAAGTATCATCATAGAGAAAATAATACTAGGGCTTTAATTCAGAGTTAATAGGTTAGTCAGAAAAAATATAGATTAAACTTGGACAGACATGCACATGTGCAAAATATTGTTGCTGTTTTTCCTTATTCCATGTTTTTGATCTCTTTGGATAGTTATTAAAAGATCATTTAGGCATTGAGGGAAAGGGAGTGATTAAAAGTCCTGGTAATTGATTTTATTACGCGTTGTGACAGTGCTACAAGGCACCGCACACCGAGACAAAAAAAGACTTGTGTTTTGTTTACTATTGCAGTTTGATTTTGAAACTTGCCTGCATTATTTTAGGCTATTGATGAGAGATGAGCGCAAATCGCAAGTTTACCTGAACTTGCTCATGGTGTGCCACTAAAAGTAAAATATCCAAGCGGCTTAATGAGGACCAGGAAATTTGTTTTAAGTGAATCAATTAAGGTTGGTAAGGTTTATTTTATAGTAGTTTTTTTTTTTTTTTTGGTGTGCAAAGTCTTCTGTGTTTAAATGTGAAATAATCCAAATGTCTAGGCACTGTTTGACTTTGTTGGAGAAGTGGAGGACGCTACAGGATGGTTCCAGATTCAGGAAGCCTTATCACCACCTCTTAGAAATGACCTATGTGGAACCATTTTTGAAAGAAATATCAGAGGGCCAACCACACTTTTTGTCCAGTGGATTTCCTCCGAAGACGTAGAGGTAGATTTACAAAGTGTTTCTTTTTTTTTTCTTTTTTTCAAATCTTTCAAAGCTTGTCATTTACTGTTTTATGTAATTCATTAGTTTATGCAGACCATTCTTGCACCTGATGGCAATGACAACCATAATAAAGCGGATTATAATTCTGGGACTGTCAGCCCTTTGGATCAACCTAGCACCTCTAATGAACACCTGGCATCGTTCTCCCCTTGTTCAGAGCAGGAAGAGACTGTCCAGAAGTATGAATTAAAATGTTATAGTACCAGTTAACCCATAGCCCCCTCTATACCTGGATCCCATTTGATATACAATGTCATCATTTATCATTTGCATTCATAATAATATTCTTTTCCAGGACCAACCTTCAAACAATACTGAGTCTCCTTTCAGCCAAGATAGATGATGACAGTCCCACTAGTAATCAGATCAATGTTGTAAGGGATTATAAAGGCAATACCCACAACATACTGAGAAGCACTGTTCAGGCTTTTAGTCGGCGACGATTTAACCTCGGAGCTAGACTGGATGTGATTTTTGTTGATGATACAAAAGTGGCAGAGGGGGCTGTGGACGGTGGTGGTCCCACTAGAGAGTACCTCAGATTGCTCCTTAATGCTGTCCAACAGTCTAGCATATTTGTGGGCCCTGAAAATAGTAAGAGGTTGCAGCTTGACAGTGAAGGTAAGCATATGAACTAAAGGTCTTATTTAAAATGATTTCATAACATTTAAGTCATTGTAGTTAATTTAAAATATCTTGGTAATTTTCTTTACAGCTTTGCACAAAGGTCTTTACAGGCAGATATCTCAAATGATATCAGTTTGTATAATTCATGGAGGAATAGGGCCACATTTCTTTTCAGAAAAGCTCTTTCTCCAAGTTTGTGGTAAACCCACCCGTCCTGCAACCTTGGATCAAGTAGATGATGAGACCTTTAAAGAAATGCTTTGCAAAGTAAGTATTTTTCTTAAACTGCAGTGAGCAAAATTTGGAAGTTATGCTGGAAGAGTACCCCATTAATACAGTGTTATTTGTATTTTAGCTGCAACATGACGTGTGTGTGTGGGTTTTTTTTTTTTTTTTTTCAGATAAAAGAAGCCGAAACTCTTCCAGAAGCCAAAGCTGCCATTGATATGGCAGAAGATTGCCTGTCCATAATTGGAGCCTTTAGATCCATTAGTACTCTTAAGCAGCGGGACATGCTGGTACAGTCAGCTGTGGAGTATTATGTTGATGGGAGATGCAATGTTGCACTGCAACAGTACGTAGTATCAAACACTTTCTTGTTTGTTGAAATTGTTTTCATACCTTGTTCTTTGTACATGCTACATGGTGGTTTTTTTTTGTTGTTGTTGTTTTTTTACAGGTTTGTCGATGGTTTTAACACCCTTGGACTTCTTCAAGAAATGCAGACACACACAGATCTGTTTCGCATCATATTTGTTGAAGACAAAAAACCACTGCGATCTTCAGACCTGACATCACTTTTTGAAGTAAACCTGTCAGATCAAGACACCTATAAGAGAGAACTAGAGACCAGGACCTTGTGCTTCTGGAGAGACTGGATCATTGATGTTGAAGGTATTTTTATTTTTTTACATATTTTGTCCTATGAAGTTTTATACACAAATTCTGTATTCACTATATATATATGATTATAAAGTGGTTAATCCAGCAGGTTAATGTAAGTGACATTTCACACAAATATTGATAGATCTTATCTCTATCTCGGTTCCAAAGGAAGAGAGCAGTTAGAGATGTCATTGCTTGTCTTAAATAACAATATTAATACTAAATTGTATTTCAGACATTATTGCAAATTTTGCATTTGTGCTGTCAATACTGAACCATTGCATTTCTAAAAACATTGCACAGTAGCATGGTTTCTCTCCTGAACGCATCACATTTTTAACGAGTTACATGGAGAATGATTACATTAGTTATTTGTATATATATAATTATTTACTGAAAAGGTGAAATACCCACCACCAATACACTGTCAGCTTGTTTGGAATGGCACAAACAGTACAGTTGTTAGACTGAATATCTACATGTGTTACAGATGAAGAATGTACACCATTGACGCTGGAGAATGTGCTGGAGTTTACTTCAGGGTCTTCAACCATTCCACCCCATGGCTTTCTGCAGCAGCCCAAAATTGAATTTCTTCATGACGCACCAGAGAAAATATTTCCAGAGGCAAACACTTGCAACATTGTGTTAAAATTGCCCATCCATTACAATTACGAGTCATTCAAAATGCACATGAGCAATGGCATACTGTGGGCACCAACATTTGGCGTAGCGTAGTTCAACACGTGCATTAAAGGGATACTCCACTTTGAAATGAAAATTCTGTCATCATATACTCAGCCTCATGTTGTTTCAAACCTGTATGAATTTCTTTCTTCTGCTGAACAGAAAGGAAGATATTTAGAAGAATATCAGTAACCAGACAGTTTCTGGTCTCATTGACTTCCAGTATGTATTTTTTTCCTACTATGGAAGTCAATGAGACCAGAAACTGTCTGGTTACTGATATTCTTCTAAATATCTTCCTTTCTGTTCAGCAGAAGAAAGAAATTCATACAGGTTTGAAACAACATGAGGCTGAGTATATGATGACAGAATTTTCATTTCAAATTGGAGTATCCCTTTAAAGGTATAGTTAAACCATGAATGAAATTTACCCCATAATTTACTTACCCTCATGCCATCCTAGGTGTACAACATCTTCCTTTCTTCAGCCAAATAGATGTGGAGTAACATTTAACAAAATCCTAGCAGTTCATATTGAATTGTTTATCACAACAATGCCATAACAAAGCTATGAAAAGTCAGAATTTTATTTATTATTTCTCCAATTGTGTTTGGCTGAAGAAATGAAGACATCGTACACCTAGGATGGCATGAGGGTGAGTAAATTATGGGGTAAATTTCATTAGGGTGGAGTTTAAATGCATTGTTGTTTGAAAATACTATGTTTTTTTTTTTTTTTTTTGACAACATGAAATGTTACAGTTGTTCAGCTGTTTTATTGCTCCGTGACAATGCACTATAACCAGTCAAGTTCATACTACAAGATTTGTTCTTTTCTGAAAGCATTAGGAAAAAAAACTAAATGTAAACATTAACACATTAGTAATTGATGCATGACAGTTAATCCCGTCATACTGACATGGTTAATTCCAACTTTTAATGAGTTTAAAATGTTTACAGTGTGTTAATGCATAAATTAAATGCTTTTTCAGATATTACTGTTGTCTGATTCCTGATCAACAAATACAATGTCTTTCTGATATGCACATATTGTTACAAACTGCTCCGAGACACAAAGTTTGAGGATCCAAATGCAGTTTATTTTAAGTGTTATTCAGAATCGTAATCAAAATACAGGCAAAGGTCATACACAGGCAGGCAATCCAACAAACAGAAAAGTCCAGAGGGTGAGGCAGAAATAGGAACACCAGGACACGGGCAGAGATCAAGAACCAGGAACAACGTCGACTAAAACGCTCAGAAATGCAGTGGAATAACGTACCAGACTTCGCAAAGAGAAGACTATGATTCACCAATCATTTGTTTTACAGCAAGAATGGTTTCCATGTAGACAGATAATGCATCTGAGAAAGGTACATCCGGGTTTGGTAGTGTTGCCAGCTCTTCTTCGGTCAAGCCTCGAGGCAGATCCAACACAGGAACATGAACACCTTCTGCTTGTTGCCCTTGAATATCTTCCCTGACTTCATCATCAATGTCAATCTACAACAGTTTCAGTATGAATAAATAATTTAGAAAACTTAATTAAAAACAAATTAATTGATCAGTACTTAAGTTTACATTTTTACTCTTAGATTTTTCATTGTCAATTTATCAGTGAAGAAATAAATGGGAAAAAAAAGGACCATCCTTCTATAAAAGTAAAGTAATTAAAGGTGCCTTATGCAACTTGGAGCCACCTATAGGCAATTAGTTTAATTACACTTGTAATGGTTACTGAGTTTGATTGACAGCTTTGCCTTTATTGACGTTTTTAAATCTGAAACGTCCAAAAAGCAACACAATGGTCTCTTTTGCAGAGATCACAATGAATGTTTGCGAACTAACTAGCTAACCTGATGAATGGGGTATTACATTACTGTACCTGTCCAATAGAAACGTGGCCAACTCTGCATCGCTCTTCAATCCAAATGCAAACCTCATCTGCTGCCATCTGACAAACGCCAAACCCAGATTTACTCTGGTTTTACTCCGGGCTTTATCTGATGCTCTCTTTGCATTGCTATATTATCTTTTTTTTTTTTGGCAAGCTCTGTCGCTAGTAGGGCTTTCGTCCGCCATTACTTTAACAAAATATTGGGCGTGTTTGTAACTCTGTGTACCTGCCCTCAAAGCCTGTCATTGGCTATCACCTCACACACACCCTTACAAATGTACAGGCCACAAAACGTCCCGACTCCAATATATGCTGGCTACCAAGGCAGTGGGGGGAATGTCAGTTCTGACACTCTGCCAGATACTATGTTTTAGGGTGTACTCACACTAGGCACGGTTGCCATGAACCGGGCCCGAGTACGACTGCCCCCCCTCCCCCCTCCCCCCTCCCCCTCTGGCCTGCACTCACATATAGGGTTTCAGCATTCGTGCCGGAACACGCTTACGTCATTATGGTGCGACGGTTTCGGGATAAACAGGAAGAGCGGCGCTCTCTGAACACAATGGAGTCCATCGCTCTGTTTTCTTTGTGGATAATTTTGTGTTGTTTGGTCCACAGCCTGTTGTTAAACAGATGTGTCGCCTTAGTGGCGCGAAAATTTTCACGTAATCGTGCTGCTCGTATGAGGATGTTTGCAAGGTACCAGCTGAAGTGCAGCAAGGACTTTGCAGTTTTTAGTTTTTATGCGTTTTGCACCTCTCCCGTAGACCAAAGCGACCCTTTCCCTGCCATGTTGGTTTTGGAGCGTCGCAAAACCGTGATGCAAAGCGTCCTTTTCCGTGCCCCGGCACGGTTAGCGCTCACACTGCATGCGAACCGCGCCCGAGTCCAACTGAACCGTGCCCTGGCCCACCTCTTCCAAGCGGGCCAGGGCCGGCCAATCGAGCCGCGCCCGGGCACGATTCGGAGCACTCACACTAGTAAAACGAACCGCGCTTTGGTGGTCAAACGCACTCGGGCACGGTTCAAACTGGCTAGGGTGAGTACACCCTTAACGTTAGCTGATGACATATAAGGGTTATTATTGGATATTTTATTATGGAACAAGTTGCATAAGGCACCTTTAACTAAACCCACTGCATAATTACCTGATTTGAGCCTTCCTTCTCATGATTTGACCAAAGCTGCAGCGGAGTTCTGTTGCCAGCAGATCTTAGACTGTGACTATTCCAGGCACTCTGAAATTCTTGTAGATGCCTCTGAATTTGTGGTATGTAAGACCAGTGCAACAAATCCACTTCCTGGTCCGGATTATGCCATCCTTCATCTTCCAACCGACGATAGGTGGTGTAGAAGAGGTCTGTTACTTGGTCAAAGACATCTCTCCACAACCGCTCAATTCTTACATAAAAAACAAACAAACTTCAGTTAAAAAAAGTTCAGTGAAGGAAAATGCTATTCATGTGGCTACAAGGTAACAAGCTTTCTGGTTGTGCACACTTCTTTCTGTGATGTGTGACTGTCTGTTTGCTCCTCTGGTTCTTATCATGAAGCGGGCAACCATTACATTTTCTCCCCCCTTGTCAGAACGCACTCTAGAGGGAACACCATATGTTTGTACAGCAGACAGGAAGCTTTGCAGCACTGTTTGAGCCTTGTTGTTTGTGGCAACTTTTAAGTACACCACAAGCCAGGAAAAACCATCAATTCCCCCATGGATAACAATTCTCCATCTGCAAATTTAAGTATTTAAAGTTTTTCATTTAAGAATACAACATGTATTAAAAAATAACTTGTCCCACACAAGCACACAAAGACTATATGCAATGGCTACAACATTGAACATGATTTTGTGTCCAATAGTACAGGAAAGGTTTTAAGGAATGGCTTTCTTCCTACACCACATATTCACTTATGTCAATAAAAGCATAACATGAAATCATTACATATAACAAGTAGGGCAAGATCAAGCATGCAGACTTTTTTGCATATATTCTGATAATCTGAAAGAATACAAGACTATTACACTATAATTGGTAGCTGAAAACATAAAACAAAACAAAATATTTGATAAAACTTTGTGACTGATGGGAATTTTATTTTGTAGACATATGTAAAGGATTATATTTAGGTGTGTAAGAGAGCAGATTATGTGTGACCCTAGACATTAGCAAGATTATCCATTAACTTTACCAAAGAAATGCTTAACACCAACTGAATAAGTTTATGATTCCCATCAATGTGCCACACACTGTTGGGAGCTGGTACACTGTAACGTCGGCGTCGGGCTGTCCTAAGACGTAACCTGCGCAGTTCCATTCTTTCCGGATCTACTTGTCTTAATGATGCTAAAACCCTGTGTTCTGCAACAGATTATAACAATAATATTCATATGTTAGATCTTGCATTTTTTTAAGAGAAACTGCACATTTTGGATGCCTTTTTTTAGCAAGTTTTACATCATTTAAATCTGACTCAAATGAACTAGCGGCGCATTGTTATTTCTTGCATAGTGATGGCTATCTATGTTCAAGTACATCAGATACATACAGATGAAGTGTAATTAGACTGTATTTAAAACATACAGTATATGACTCACACATTGAGTAACTGCGCTCAATTTGTGCTGGTTTGATTTAATCTTCCCAGTAAAGTGAAACATAACTTGGCTAGTGATTTGACAGTGTCACTCGCCACTGTAATTTTTTTACCCACATTTGCCTGCCCAAATAGGAATAATGCCCAAAACATACAAAAAGGAATTTTGTAAAGGTGTAAATGGAAAAAGCCAATGGTAGGGATGCACCAAAATGTATTGATTTTTAGCCAAAAGAAAAAAGGCCAAGAATATCTGTTAATTTCAAACGCGGATAAGACATTAAAAATGTCATTAGAGATAAAATGTTAATATTTGCTACATTGCTACACTATCCCTCTCCAAACACGATCAGATCCACCGGACATTTTTGCACAACAATTATAATGTTCAAGAATGGCGCCTCAGAAGCCCACAGAAAGCGGGATAAAGCCTTGATCTCAAGGTTCAAATTGAGGCGACAGTTGATTGGTTGCTCCCACGTGTGTACTGTCCAATGGCATTTTTTTAACTCGATTGACAAATGGATAAAGAAAAGCTTTTGGCAAAACGGCAAAGAAAAGCATCTGGCAAATAGAGAGAGAAAAGGAATGCCAAATGCTTTTTTAAAAAAAAAAGCGATTTAACTTGTGCATTTAAATTATTTATTAATGTACTTTTTATTGTTTTATTAATCCACGTTTAAAAACATGAAATACATAAACAGTTTAAATGTGTCTATTTATTCATATATTTAAAATGTTTATATATATATATACACACACACACACACACATAAGCCTAAACAAAGTCAAAATGTCCTCCTCGGGAAGTCTCCCAGGGCACTTATAGTTTTTTTTTTTTTTTTTATGTTTTAATGTTAATAATAAATTAATGTATTAATAAATTAATGTATGCCTTACTGATAGCAGAGATACACAGAGAGTGACTATGTGTGAATGACTAAATAAGACAACAGTGTTTGCTGGGTTTGAGACTTTATCCCAAGAGGATGTCTGAGTCACAGATAAAAATAGCTTATTATTGTAATACCGTAAGTAATACAGGTATAAGTAAATGACAGACCTTTCATTTTTGGAAAAATTAGCGCTTTAAAAATTAACTAATGACTTTAACTTGATGCATGAATATGCAGCTTTAAACAAATTAAAGTGTACTTACATTACAAAAGATGCAGTGACCTGTTCCTAGTGACTCTTTACATCAATGAATATCAGTGAAATATTGCATATATCAATACAAATTAAAAGTTATTTTAATTTTGACAACATTGAGAAGAGACGCAGGATGACTGCTAAGTTGATCACTTACAACAGTGATGTCCTGGAGGACCAGCATCCTGCAGAGTTTATCTCCTGTCCACACACCTGATCCTGAAGACCTCGATCAGCTGCTTCAGCAGCACAGGATTGAGACAGGACCTTAACTCTGCGATCAGGACTAGAATAGAAATAATTAAAAAAAATATATATATATATGGTGTATGGTTTAATATCTGAGAATGGATAAGGGAGAAAAAATAAATGATCACTTAAATATTACATAGGTTTGTATGAATTAATGTACATACAAATTAACTATACAGTCAAGATAAATCTATCAGTTATGAACAGCCATACATTAATGATAACGAGATTTGATAAGCGTATCTAGCCGAGGTATTGTATTATGCTATATTAATCTTCGTTTATGTTGCTATTTAGGACTTTATAAGAGACATTATACGGACTTAACGTAACTCCATTAGACTACGTTATGTACGTTAGGCCTAACGTTAATGCTCGCTGTCAAACAACAAGAAGACAAAAAAGGAAATGAAACCCAATAAACACCGCAATGGACGTAAAAAATGTTAATTTAATGAATTCATGTGAAAGGATATATTACCAGAGATTACGTTACATCAGAAAACGATCGGAAGTCTGCCGTTAAAACCGTTGGTCATTTAAAAAAGCCCCTAGCAACATTGTTAATCAAAATTAAAATGTGTAAATTAATTCCTATTAAATAATTAATTCACAACTATTTTGACTAATTTTAAAAATTGTAATGAAAAATTAAGAAATTAACTGAGAAATTTAAAAAGCTTACCTGGTTGAGCGGAGCTGGTCGGTATCAGTTGAAGTCGGAATGACAGCTCATTAACTATGCAGAGTTCCGGCAGTTCCTGCTCTCATTGGCTAGAATTAATCACGTGCTGAAGAGCTGACGCAAATTTGATATATTATATTATAAATTTTTTCCTTCCAGAAATATTTAATAATTAAACGATTGATCATGAATTGTATGCAAAATAAATAAATACATTTATTTAACCTTTTTTTTTTTTTTACATAATATGTGTGTGTGCTGTGTATATTTATTATGTGTATATGTTTATCAATTTTCACTGGCTACAAATTGCTGCTCACATTAAATTCAAGGTATTGATGTTTGCATACAAAACCAACACTGGCTCTGCACCCCTTTAACTAAATTCATTACTTCAGACTTATGTGCTTCTAGAAGCTTGCGTGTCACTTTTACAGACTTTTAAATTAAATGTTCCCTCCTGGTCGAATGACCTCCCCATCTCAATCCGAGCAGCTCAGTCCTTAGCTATCTTCAAGAATCGGCTTAAAACACATCTCTTCCATCTTTATTTGACCCTCTAACTTTAGCACTCACTATTCTAATTCTATTCTTAAAAATAGTTCCCCATTTAGACTTCAACTCTATTAATTTACTTGTTTTCTCTTGTTTTCCCACAGTGGGCTTGCCCACAGAAAACCATCATGGGGGCCCAAAAGGGCAAACCTGCTGTGGGCCCGCATGGGCTAACCCACAAGGGGCCCAAAGCGGGTTTTGTGTGGGCAAGCCCACAGTGGGCTTGCCCACACGAACCCCGGTTGGGGCCCCCTGTGGGCAAAACTGCTGTGGGCCCCGCATGGGCTAACCCACATGGGGCCCACGTGGGTTTATTGTGGGTTTGCTCTGCCCACACTGTCCCACAGAAAACCCGCAGTGGGCCCGCGCGGGCATGTTTGCTGGGTAGTGTCTCGCGAGATTTTAACTGGGTTTCCTCTGTTTCAAGCCATTCAATTGGCTGGTAGGTGCTGATGTCGATTCAACTGAGAAAATTGATCAGCGTCATGGTACAAGCGAAGTCTGAATGGAGACCTGCGCTTGTGCTTTTGCCAGGGTGTCATCGTCACAAAGGTGAAAATGTTTACCTGTTAACTGGCCATCATATACGTTTAGTGCTTGTGTAACTTGATCCGGGCTACTGTTATTACATTAGCTCAGAGCCTCTGTTCATGGTTGACTTGCCTTACATTTCTCAGAGCTGGTGGGTCTAAATCACAGGAGGGGTCTAAACCAATCCGAGATAGCCTTACGACATCCAATAATACAGCTAACTTGTAGGAATGAATGAAAAATAGTGAGCAATTTCGAAAAGCTGCCGAGTGTAAATCGTACTTGTTATTGCGGTGTAAAATATGAGTGAATGAGTGCACTTGATAGCATCCACTTAGTTTTAGGACCACCACAAATGGGTGTCCCTTGAAAACTATACTATTTGAGGGTACAGAGTGATGGATTTTAGATTCAGCGCAAGTGCTATGTATAGCAACGTTTTAAATTTCTACGTTATATTCCTCAGTACCGATAGGCCTAAGCCAATCAGTATTGAGCAGAGCAGCACTTCAGATTTTCCCGCCTGACCGGTGATTCTCGCTCAGAATGGCGTCGAAGTGAATTTGATGACGTACATCAGCTGTTTTCGCGAGGGGAAAAAAAACGCCCTTAACATTTCGGTATTTAGTTTTAGTTAGGTTGTTTGTATGTAAGTGTATGTGTTTACATGTATAATGATTCTTATCTCTAATATAATTAAACTTAAAATACCAAAAGGCTGATTAATCCAAATAAATGTTACTTACCAACCACTTGACGAACTGACGACAAACTACAAACAAACTTAAAGACGACTAATTAACTTTTAAAACAACAGTAGTAGAAACAGATTTGTAATGAATGAACAGGAACTTAATATATATAACTGGTTCTATTTACAGGTTATTAATGTGGGGAAAATAATCAAAAAATGTTGAGGGTACAGTAGGCTGAGGAAATCACAATGGTTATCTGATACAAATCACAACGGTCATCGCATATATGTAGCCTACGGTCACGTGACATTCATTCGTATATATTTTTTATTATTTTTCCTGAGCTTAATACAGGAAACCCAATGTGTTCATGTTAAGAGATGTTATAATTAGGGCCGGGACTCGATTAAAAAAATTAATCTAATTAATTAGAGGCTTTGTAATTAATTAATCGAAATTAATCGCATATAAATATTTGACCTGAGAACAGTGAGAAGTATTTTTTTTTCTCATGGATTTATAGTATAACATTGAATAATGACTGAATACATAAGCTTAAGCAACAAAATATTGTTTATTTTTGTTCAACCAAGTCTAGCAGACCAGTGCAATTTTTGCCATGAAGTGTAACAATAGCATATTTAGAAACAATTTAGAAATACATTTCAGAAATTCAGGAAGCTTATAGGTGCTGGAACCTTCTGTAAAGAGTTTTTTAGGTAAAACACAATACTGTCAATTGCATTCAGAACATTGGAAACACTGACTATTAGAAAACATCTCTCTGTTGCTTCGGAGGCCATAACATACTAAGTCCAACTCTCAATAACCTTGGCCAAAACAATAAAGAGTTCAACATAAACTGTTGCACCAACAAAATAATACATAGTTCAACATATGTTTTGTGTTGAGGTGATACTTGAGGCTCGATGTATTGCGGTGATATGCGAACGCTAGTTGGTGCTCCAGTATAATCGATCCGCCGAAACTCATCCAGTGAGAAACGTTCCGCGGTGCAAAAATAAGTTATTAAAAATGCGTGAATTTTTTTTTCTGTAATTAATTAATCTTAGTTAATGCGTTATTTTTTGTGTAATTAATTAATCTCAATTAACGCGTTAAAGTCCCAGCCATAGTTATAATTATTGCTATAGTTTAATGGTTTAATATTGCTTAGAGTGAGGGTTATCTCAAGGATATAATGTCAAAGGTTACTTGTTTGCTACCTCTGTTTTTATTTGTAAATGTAATGGGTGTGTAGTTTTTCACCATATGTTGAAGATATTTTAAAATATATATTTTTTTTATTAGTTATTATATTTATTAGCCATTTTTAATTTAATTTGACAATACTAAAAGAGTATGAAAATATTGAAATCTCTCAGTGTGTCACATTACACTTGCCCTGAATATTTCAGTGCCACACAATTTGCCATAGTGGCAACGGTAATTTTTATTAAAAAAAATTTATCTTCATGAAAATGGATATTTGGCAGTAAAGCGCTTAAGTTAAGTTGGGATGCGAATATAAATGTGTTTAAACAACATCTGTGTTAAATGTAAAAATAAATATATGAAAATATTTAGTATTCTGACAGCTTATCTGAGTTGGGTCTTTATAGCCTTTGCTTTTCTTTATATTTGCTCATTAAAATTTAGCATATTCCATAGAACTAAACATTTGTAGGTCATGGTAGCCACAGGTAAAACCATTAATGGCTATTTCTATTTCTTTTCTATACAAGTCTGGTATTCATGAAAAACAGTAACCTGAACACATTTAGTATGGAGAAAAATGCAAAAATTACCATAGCTTCATAACAAAATTTTTTTATTATATTCCATTATTTCTGTAACAGTTAATACAGGCTTGAGTCGTGTCTTACTGTGGATGTCTGATGGCAAGTTGGATGTAGTGATTTTTACAATGCCAACTCACAGATGTTTTATTGTTATTATTAACTGTGTATTATATTTATTCCTTTTGATATATGAGTGATGTGTGTGGCACACTTTTTCTTTTTCTCTAGTTTCTTTGTTTCTGCTGCCTTGGCTGCACCATCTGTGGAAACCAGACCTGGTGAGGACCCTCTCCTCCATCCTCTTATATCACTCGAACAAGGTAATAAACTGTTAAAATTTAAATTAAATTAAATTAAATGTATGCATTTAGCAGACAACTTACAGTGAATTCAGGCTATCAATTTTTACATATCATGTGTTCCCAGGGAATCGAACTCCCAACCTTGCGCTTGTTATCGCAGTGCTCTACCAATTGAGCTACAGGAGCACTTTAAAAATATTACGTGTGTGCATTTAGAATGTGCTCTTTCACTGCATGATTCAGTCTATTAAAATACATTCAGAATGATCACCAATTAAAAGACATGGGGGCAGAACATGTGTATATTAATACCCCTTAAATATAGTTAATCAATTTTGGTAAATTTCACATGGCAGAGTGCCTTTTTTCCCTCAAAAAATTACAATATACAAATGTAATCGGTTGTTGTTTTTTTTAACAACAGTTTCATGAACTATACGTTTTATTAAGAGACTTACATTTTTGCACTATTTCGCCAACAAAAATAATTCCAAACAAAGTCACAGTGCTGTTTTGTGTCTCTAAGCAACATGATGGCTTTTCATTGCTGAATGAATCAACTGTTTAAATTACTCGTTTATTAACCTGTTAAATGTCACTCACATTTTTGAAGATAGACATGAATGTGCATGATACAAACCTAAATTTTTATAATTCATGACTGAAAACATTTTGTAACATGATTTTGATGTGCCATTCACATGGTAATGCAATGTCTGATTTTAAAATGGGTTTTGAAGGACGAATTTTGAGATTTTATGTTTTCAGTCAATATATAACTTCTGATGATTTCTAAAATGTGATAGAGAAAAAGGCAACGAGGAAGTCTTTTTTTTTAAACAAAGGTCAAAGCTCCTTTTGTAATGTAGATTTCTGAGGGTGCACTCTTCTCATAAATTCATCTATTACTTTTCCTACATAATGTTTAACAAAAAATATTGGTAAAATAGATATTTGGGAGTCTTAGACCTTTCCAACGATATATAGTTTGTCAAGATTCGATTAGATTTGATTGTAATATAGTATAGTCAACGTAGGCGTCCCGTATACGGGACGGGGTGACATTTAACAGGTTAAAAGTTACCTGCTGTCACCTACTGGTGGTTTTTAATGTCACATTTAAAGTATCTTCCTTTTTAATTCAATTACATTCTTTAATGCTTTCATCTCACATGTCTATTGATGTAGTTTTAATATATGTTTAAGGCAATTGTTAGTGTTTTATATATATATATATATATATATATATATATATATATATATATATATATATATATATTTACAATCTTATGTAGGCCTGTTTTTTTTAAACCAAACAGTAGATCTTGTAACAGTTTAGTGACTTTAGATTTGAGGAAAACAGGGCAGGTCTTAAAACAGATCTACTTCTGTCACTATAATATTTACAGCATTAGCTTTCTACTCATTTTAGAGAATTCTGTTACAAACTCATCCATGTCCAGTTCATGTGTTATTGCTTTTTCATGAGCTAAAAGCACAAGTTTTTTTTTTCCTCTCATGAAGCATTGTTCGCTGGAATGGTGTCAAAATTCTTGCCAGAGAATGAAGCAGTAGAGACACCCATGACCATAGCAGATACATACAATTTATGAAGACCTGCAAATGCATCTTTGTATTCCTGCGAGAGTTTGCAAACAGCAGTACATTCAGCATCAGATGGAAGTTTTTTGGACAGCATTGGTTTGGCAACAAAAATTTCATTCTGAAGTTCATTTTTTGCAACCCCTGCAAGACTACAGAGAGGTTCAAGCAACTGGATTTCAAGAAATTTGTTGGATTTTGCTATTAAACCTGAGAGGGCTTGCATATCGAGTGAGAATCATGCCAAAACCTCACACACAAAATGTGTTTTACTCACACCCAACGATTCACAAACAAACTCAGTGTGGTTTGCAAATACAAAACATCACTCACAAACTTATGCATTTTGTTCTGCAAATAAAAAACGTAGCTATCAAACAAATACAGTACATTTTACATATACAAAGAAACGTATTTCTTCCATGACAAAAATATCCTCCAAGTTCTAAAATCTTTCAAGTACAAAAAAAAAATCCTTCAATAAAAAAAAAATCCTTCAAGTACAAAACAAAATCCTTCAAGTACGAAAAACAGTCACGTGACTTTTGCCACAAATTTTCCGCCTTGCTGATCCACACGCAAATGCCTTCAGATCCACACACATGCTAGTAAACTGTCATGTAATTCATACTCCACAACAGCAGGTGGCACTGTTAGCGACTTGCTTGGCGCCGCCAACGACATGGAAACAGAGGAGAAGAATAAACGCTAGCGTGAGGGACGTTTTGAATACGATGAGCGGCCAACAGGTGAGTTTGCAGTCATTGCTGGTGAAAAATCAGCCTGAAGGGGTTGTTATTCTCTATAACAACTGCCTCGCTATACATGATCCCCCTTATTACATTGCTACCTACAAAATAAATAAATAATTTGACACAAAATATTGATTTAAAAATGAGTTGATTGATTTTACATGAATACATGAATTACTCCGGGATATTGGTTTGTTTGAACTTAGAGGGAGAGTCAGCCACATTAAAAAAGTTAACATCTTAAGTCATTTGTGGATTAATGCGTATTAGAGAAGCGAACCGTTTAAAACGATTCAGTTCGATTTGGTGAACTGGATGCTTCATTCGCGAACCGGATATCCAGACTGCTTTGTTTTGAACTCTCTCTCACACAGACACGGAAGAGAAGACAATGCTGAATGAAGTCGTCGTTTTGCTATTTTTGGACCAAAATGTATTTTCAATGCTTCAAAAAATTCTAACTGACCCTCTGATGTCAAATGGACTACTTGATGATGTTTTTCTTACCTTTCTGGACATTTCAGTAGACCGTACACACCGAGGCACTGAGAGCTCTCGGACTAAATCTAAAATATCTTAAACTGTGTTCTGAAGATAAAAGGAGGTCTTACATGTTTGGAACAGCATAAGGGTGAGTTATTAATGACATCATTTTCATTTTTGGGTGAACTAACCCTTTAAGCAAAAATAGATAGTACATAAATTTTTTCCCCTACAGTACCGAAAGCAGAACCGATACCGTCAGATCTTACCGATACTACGGTCTTTCATAATTTAGCCCCGGGGCCATTTTAATACCAGGTTTCGGTACCCATCCCTATATAAGTCACACCTGAGTATAAGTCGCATCAGTCCAAAAATACGTCACGAGGAGGAAAAAAACGTATATAAGTCGCATTTATTTAGAACCAAGAACCAAGAGAAAACATTACCGTCTACAGCCGCGAGATGGCGCTCTATGTCTTCAGTGTAGACTACAGGAGCATAGAGCAGCATAGGGCGCCCTCTCACGGCTGTAGACTGTAGTGTTTTCTATTGGTTCATGTCTCTTAGTTCATTTCTCTTGGTTCATGTCAAAATTATTTTGATAAATAAGTCGCACCTGACTATAAGTCGCAGGACCAGCCAAACTATGAAAAAAAGTGTGACTTATAGTCCGGAAAATACGGTAATGAAATAAATAAACTTTTCCATGACATTCTTATTTATTGTGATTCACCTGTAAATTAATAATTTTAAAGAAGAATGACTATAAACACAGATTTAATTTAGTAACCAAATAATCAGGTCGTTTTACTTCCAAGCTGACTAAATTTACTCATGCAAGATGGACCCACATAATGGCAGAGGATAATATAAATCACACTCAAAGAAAATAAAAAAAAATTAATACAATGAACCCAAATAACAAACTTCATACATAGTCGCTCAAGCATGAAATACACATGTGAGTGATGGTGAATATATTTCCACTGAGTAAAACTGCCAGGAATGGCCTAGTTGGCATGAAAAATAAACAGACCAAACAATAGTCATGAGCCAACAACCAAAGTGAACAAAAACAAAATAAACAATTTGCAAAAATAAAATTTCAAGCCAGGGAAAACAGTGATCAATTGAGCTGGAACGAAACAACTCTTTGAGACTTTAGCAGAACACACACACCATTAAAGGGCTACAATCATCACCATGTGCCAGACCTGACCTGTTAAAAAGAGATGGTCTTCATCCCTCCTGGGGTGGCGCCACTCTTCTCTCTAGAAATATGGCAAATAGTCTTAGTGTTTATACTTGACTAACTGGGGCCCAGGTCAGGAAGCAGACAGACTGGCTAAACCGACCGTCTGCTAGTTGCCTCACGTCACAGAGGTCAGTTAATTCTCAGTACATAGAGACTCTTTCACCTAGATATCACACTATAGAGACTGTGTCTGTTCCCCGAACTAGAAAATACAAAAAACATACAAACCAAGTTAAGATGAACAATTTACTTTACTTCTAAAATTGATACAATTAGAGATAAAATTGCAACCATTCAGCCGTCAGCTACAGTATCGCATCAGACAGTGCACTATAGACCCCCTGAGGAACAGTTCCACTCATTCTCTACTATAGGAGAGGAAGAATTGTATAAACTTGTTAAATCATCTAAATCAACAACATGTATGTTAGACCCTATACCATCTAAGCTCTTAAAAGAGGTGCTTCCAGAAGTCATAGATCCTCTTCTGACTATTATTAATTCCTCATTGTCATTAGGATATGTCCCCAAAACCTTCAAACTGGCTGTTATTAACCCCTTACTAGTAACCCCCCTTTTTTGGCATGGAGACCGAAATTACATACCCAAAATAAAAAGGTTTCTGCTCATGATTCTTTCTGACTAGATTCATAATCAACCTTTGTTCACAAAGCTGACACTTTAAAGTTTACTGTTCAGGAATCAGAATCATTCAGACTGTTATGATAATAGAGATATATAAGCTCAAACATAAAAACAAAAATAAAAATATTAAAAACATATGTTTTAAATGTATTTAAAAAAATGTTGATGTAGGAAATGAGTTTGAAAACACAGTGTAGCTAAGGCCACAAGTCTTCCAAGACTTCATAAAAAATTTCATAATCGAATCTGTAAAACTGTGAATTTTATGAAATATTTTCTAAGGCCATGTCATGTGTGTTTTTAGAGAAGGCTAATCAGATTGATTTATGGCCCTTGTCATCTCTGTAAGATCTCACATGTAAACTCTCCTGTTCTCTTTGTGTATGTTTCACTGTTGAAAACTGCCCGAATCATGATTGTATTGTTCTCACCAAACGGTTCTTTCACACCTCCGCCAAGTATGACACATTATCCGCATTATTCTTTTATCATTATTCTTTTGTTTTTATTCCACCTTTATTAGCCTTGATTGTGGTTTTTCAGGCTTTACAAAGCAACAAAGCAGCGATCTCACTTCAGTCTCTCTTTGCATTTAACCCTTATTTATCAAAAGTCTTACTATAAAAATACAACAAAACATTTTCTTACGACCTTACGTGAATTATTGAGACAAAAATGCATTATGAAGAAGAAAAGCACCTGCTATTAGTAGCATTGGTGCTAACGTTAGCATCAAGCTACATCTGACAATTTATGAAATTATTAGTACACTTTTACTCAAAACTCACTTTAAACCCCGATCGAGTGTTTATAATAACTTCCTTTAGCGATCAGGGGTGGAATTTGGTCGTTTACTGTTGTAAAAATATGTTATTTGTAGCCTTTTTCATCGCTGCACAAGTTAGCATTTCCGATGTACATTTTCGATTTTTTTTATAAAAACGCCCCAGATCTCAAGAAATTCTCATACCAAGCTTTACTATCGTAATCGCGGGTTTATTATTCGGATATTTTGTGTGTACAGAGGTGTTTCAGTGTTGTTTTGGCCAGATAACTACCAGGAAGTGTGCAGGAAGCATGTGACACGATGGGGCGGTGTCCAGATATGAAACTCTAAGATTGACGTTTGAAAGACCCAATCAGAGTCTGAGTCACACACCGCACGAGCTGTGACTACTGCACGCACACAGAGATCGCTGGGAGAGGCTGTTTATCATCTGATCGCGTAAATCCGTGGAAAATGAATAGAAATGACGATTCTGTCACAAGAAATATGAAGTAAACATCAGTAAATATATCCATATATCTCCGCAGATATGCATCTTTGGTCTGTAAATCCTTATTGACGCTGTTCAGTGAGTCTATGTGAACACAAATAAACCGCTCTTGACGTGACTGAATATGAGTGAGTTGTGAATTTCTATTCAAAATGTGGCATAATACGGATTTATTATTTTGCACTCCTGACATAAATCACTAAATATCTGTCACTGCAACAATGTTTTATCAAAATATTGGTCAAATATCGAAGCTTGAGTCTTTAAACTTTCCATTGATGCACAGTTTGTCCAGATGAAGTAAGACAGTGATGTTTAATGTGCTGTGAAAGTGAAACAATAATAAACTGGGGCCGTCAGCGATGTTTGCACGCAAAGGGGTTAAGCCTCTCATCAAAATAACACAACTTGACCCCAAAGAACTTGTTCATTATAGACCAATCTCCCTTTTCTGTCCAAGATACTAGAAAAGGTAATATCCTCACAATTATATTCCTTCTTAGAGAATAATGGTATATGTGAGGATTTCCAGTCAGGATTTAGACCGTATCATAGTACTGAGACTGCTCTCCTTAGAGTTACAAATGATCTGCTCTTATCATCTGATCGTGGGTGTATCTCTCTATTAGTTTTATTGGATCTTAGTGCTGCGTTTGACACAATTGACCACAGCATTCTTTTGCATAGACTTGAACACTTTGTTGGCATCAGTGGAAGTGCATTAGCATGGTTTAAATCGTACTTATATGACCGCCATCAGTTCATAGCAGTGAATGAAGATGTATCATATCAATCACAAGTGCAGTATGGAGTAACTCAAGGCTCAGTTCTAGGGCCGCTACTCTTCACGCTTTATATGTTACCCTTGGGAGATATCATCAGGAAACATGGTGTTAGCTTTCGCTGTTATGCTGATGATACTCAGCTCTATATTTCCTCGCAGCCCGGTGAAACACACCAATTTGAAAAACTAATGGAATGCATAGTCGATATAAAAAATTGGATGACGTGTAATTTCTTATTGCTTAATTCTGAAAAAAGAGAGGTGTTAATTATAGGACCTAAAATTCTACTTGTAATAACCCAGAACACTGTCTAAGACTTGATGGTTGCTCTGTCAATTCTTCATCATCAGTTAGGAACCTAGGTGTGCTACTTGATCGCAATCTTTCCTTAGAAAGCCACATTTCTAGCATTTGTAAAACTGCATTTTTCCATCTCAAAAATATATCTAAATTACGGCCTATGCTCTCAATGTCAAATGCAGAAATGTTAATCCATGCATTTATGACTTCAAGGTTAGACTATTCTAATGCTTTATTGGGTGGTTGTTCTGCACGCTTAGTAAACAAACTACAGCTAGTCCAAAATGCAGCAGCAAGAGTTCTTACTAGAACCAGGAAGTATGACCATATTAGCCCGGTCCTGTCCACACTGCACTGGCTCCCTATCAAACATCGTATAGATTTTAAAATATTGCTTATTACTTATAAAGCCCTGAATGGTTTAGCACCTGAAGGATCTCCTTTTACATTATAATCCTCTACGTCTGCTACGTTCTCAAAACTCAGGCAATTTGATAATACCTAGAATTTCAAAATCAACTGCGGGCGGCAGGTCCTTTTCCTATTTGGCGCCTAAACTCTGGAATAACGTACCTAACATTGTTCGGGAGGCAGACACACTCTTGCAGTTTAAATCTAGATTAAAGACCCATCTCTTTAACCTGGCATATACATAACATACTAATATGCTTTTAATATCCAAATCCGTTAAAGGATTTTTAGGCTGCATTAATTAGGTAAACCGGAACCGGAAACACTTCACATAACATGTACCTTCTATCTACATCATTAGAAGAATGGCATCTACGCTAATATTTGTCTGTTTCTCTCTTGTTCCGAGGTCACCGAAGCCACCAGATCCAGTCTGTGTCCAGATCAGAGGGTCACTGCAGTCACCCGGATCCAGTACGTATCCAGACCAGATGGTGGATCAGCACCTAGAAAGGACCTCTACTGCCCTGAAAGACAGCGGAGACCAGGACAACTAGAGCCCCAGATACAGATCCCCTGTAAAGACCTTGTCTCAGAGGACCACCAGGACAAGACCACAGGAAACAGATGATTCTTCTGCACAATCTGACTTTGCTGCAGCCTGGAATTGAACTACTGGTTTCGTCTGGTCAGAGGAGAACTGGCCCCCCAACTAAGCCTGGTTTCTCCCAAGGTTTTTTTTCTCCATTCTGTCACCGATGGAGTTTCGGTTCCTTGTCGCTGTCGCCTCTGGCTTGCTTAGTTGGGGTCACTTCATCTACAGCGATATCATTGACTTGATTGCAAATAAATGACAGACACTATTTAACTGAACAGAGATGACATAACTGAATTCAATGATGAACTGCCTTTAACTATCATTTTGCATTATTTTACACACTGTTTTCCAAATGAATGTTGTTCAGGTGCTTTGACGCAATGTATTTTGTTTAAAGCGCTATATAAATAAAGGTGACTTGAATTGACTTGACCAACGCTATAAAGATAGCAGGACTGGAAAACCTGTTCAATCTCACTCTCAGCTACAGACACGGTGCAGATATTCTTGTATGGTGTCACTTGACTGTCAGAAAGAAACCAGCTGAGAATTTTGTAATTCCCAAAAAAGACAAACTGGTGTGTGGGTTTGTAAGTAACAACAATCCCCCAACTAGTGTCAGCACAACAAACAAGTTTTACCAGGAATTCAGAAAATACATCCAAGTGACTTTGTTTGGGAAGACTTACATAAAGTTTCTGGATTATAAGGACTACTGTCCAACATGGCTAGCTGCAAATGTTATCTTGCCTCTGAGAACTTCATCCACAAGAACTACATCACTGAGAAGTTAAATGGACCGTCCCTGTGGTGTTGGGTCCTCCGAGAAGAAACTATGAAAAATGTGCTCACGCCGAGTCCTTCATTCATGTCAATGACTTCCCAGATGCCAGATGTCACTAGCCTGACTCTCATAGAAAAGAGAAAACAAATTAAACCAAATAAAGCAAAAATACAGGCTGTAATGCCATGAATTTATACTCCCAAAGGGACAATGTATCCTGGGTAGTGTTAATTTTGTCAGCTAATTTAATTTTAGTTTTAGACCTGTGTTAAAATGTCCTTGTTAGTTATTATTATATTAAGTCAACCATATACTGTTTAGTTTTAGTCAACTAAAAGTCTCAACATTTTAGTCTAGTCTCAGTCCAAGATGGCCATAATGATCTCCCTATAGTTGACATCATCAGAACACAAAATGTAAAAGAATAAGCACACGTTAACAACATAACTAGTTTAATGCGAGTTAAACTTGATCAGTTACTGTTAACCTCAAAGCATTTTTAGCATAGATTTAGCTAGCTATCTATAACCATCCAAACATGGTTTTAGGTAGATGTTACATATGTAACATTACATAGACATCATGCACAGAAAGAAATGTTAAAGGGATAGTTTACCCAAAAATCCTCAAGCCATCCTAGGGGTATATGACTTCCTTCTTTTAGACGAATCCAGTCTGAGTTATATTAAAGGGGTCATATGATTTTGCTAAAAAGAACATAATTTTGTGTATTTGGTGTAATGCGATGTGTTTATGTGGTTTAAGGTTAAAAAAACACATTCTTTTCCACATAATGTACTTTATTGTTTCTTTGTGGGAGTGAAAGGTGAACTGATGTAGCTGGTCTCAAGGTCACGGATGTCGATCCCCTTGGGGCAAGAGGTCAGAGGTCAAACAGGAAATCATCAATCAAAAACTTGATGCTTCTATTGTAATTAAAGTTGGTTACATTTTTTCCCAAATGTGTGGTTTCACCCACTCTACCCTAATACCATATCAAATATCTTTGTATAGATATTAACATATGAATATGCATATACAAATTTTACAAAATGATATTTACACACATTAAATTAGGAATGCAGCTCAAGATAACAGTATTATTTTACGGTCACTCTTCCTCCTGCACTAACATGACTGTATCTAGACGCTGTAAATTTAGCTAAGGTCAAATATGATGTGTGAAAAGTGTCATGTATTCAGTAACTGATAAGAGGAAGTGTGCTGAAGAAGTGTTAAGACAGACTGTCGCCTCATACTCTGCAAAATTCTTGTTGTTTATAGAAGTCTGTACTTGAGTGTAAAGAAGTTAATGACATAATGAAGTGCTGATTGAGCATTAGTGATGAACACCTGCTGTTAACAAGAAGAATCACTGAATAAAAGAGAAACAACTGTGACTGACTTCCAGCCGTACAGCCTTCGATTAGATCAACTATATATTAAATCTGATAATAACTCAGCAGAGGATGATTAAACTTTAAACAGCTTTCCCAGCTTCACTTATTCATACACCGTTTGACTTGATTTCTTTTGCATGTCTACAGGTTCATATTGAGAATGAACAGAGGTTTATCTCTAGTCAATGCTGAACTCTACTGCAGTCAGTCAGAAGAGGGACACAGTCTCGTCTCTCGACGTCTGTCTCAGTGTCACATACACAGAGTATGTTTTCAGTCATATTTCTGAATAACTTTTGTTAATCGATAAATAAGATTTTCCCAGTACATCCTCCACAGCAGGCGTATGCAGTGGTGAATCTGTGATGAAATAAAGGAGTGTGAATCAGTGTCTCAGACATGCAGCATTATTACAGTGGAGAATATTAGTGTACCTCCAGAAATGAACATTAAGAGAATTACTCTGGTGTCATGTGTGAGTTAATGAGGCATGTAATTAAACACTTGTGTCTTTACAGATACAGAGTTTGGTTTATTTCTGTTATTTCAGCAGTCAGATGTGTTTCATTTGCTGAAGCTGTTGGAGCTTCAGCTGCTCAGATTACTGTAGATCTGGTGACTCTTAACTGCAGTTTTACTTCACATTTAAAGCCCTTGATCTCGAGGTGTGTCACTGAATCATGGGTAACATCTCCTCCATCACCACAGCAGTTCAGATGGAAATGGACTTCAGATCAAGTTTTATAAATTACACAATTTAAGTGTTTTATCCATCTTTATGTTGACAGTCACATGAAGAGGATGAAAAGGGGATCTGCTGTTAAAGAGAGTTTTCTCACGAAATGTGAAGTGAACCACCAACAGCAGGTTTTTTTCAGACCACGTCTGCAGTTTCTTCATCACACATCGAGAAACACAAACCCAGCTCACTTCCTTTAGTCTGTTCTGAGAAAACTCTCTTCAATAAAGTCTTCTTGTCCAGTAAACAGTATATTTGTCTTACTTTACAAATATCTCACAAATGTACACAATTAAAGCTGCAATTTTTTTCATATTAAATTATATGAAAGGAAGTAGGGCTGGGTGATAAATCGACTTTAGCGATTAACTCGAATCCACTCAGGGCTCAACCCTCCCCGCACGTCTGAGACAGAGACATGCTGCCGAACAGAGGATGAGCGGAGCGTGTGATTCTGACTGGAGCGAGGAGAGGATATTTTTAAGAGTCTGAGTGTCGTGTTTTCTCCAAGAGCCTCCATCACGAGTACAATTCATGCCAACAGCCTGTAATATAACTGCATATTCAGCAAGAGTTCATGTTAAACATATTTAGCTATAGCATGATCAGGTTATAATGACTGCAAGAGTCGAGCGAGAAGGAGTTTGTCTGTTTCTTTTGCTGATTATTTTCAGGTTAAAGCATGATTTAAACAGATAAAGCACAGTCACACACAATCGCTTTAGCAATAATGCGTTCAAACAAATGTAATCTTACAGTGCTACTATGTTATCAGTAGGCTATTTTATTTTGAAATCTTGAAGAAATTAATCGATCTGTTTAGATAAAATAACTGACACAAATGTAGTTATTTTCCTCACAAATAAAATTTGCACAGCAGAAAGCAGCAATTAAAGATTTAATGCTTACAGTGTTATTAGTTTGGCATGTGATAGGGAAAAAAAGTTTACACACAATAGCCTAAGCCACTTTGAAAGTCTCCTGTAATTTTAAACATAACATTTCAAACATACTGAAATACTTTATCCACGGAGTGAAGGCGGCAGTGTTTCTGGTATCAGTGCGCAGGATTGGAGTGAATATTAAATGCTCTGAGCGCGGAGGGGAAGTTGTTGCTGCTCACAGACTCTGCTGCTGAGTGAGAGAGATGTTTCACCCAACGAAATGAAGACGACCGGAAAAAAAAAAAAAGATATATAAAATATATACAAAGAACATTTACAATTATTTACATGCAAGAATAAAAATGATCCTGCTTGGAAGAGGGAAGAGTGAGAGAAAAAGTGAAGGAGAGGAGAAAGGAGAGAAAGTCTGGTTCATTGTCTGCAGAGATTGCTGCCTCTTTTAAAAAACTAATCTTGTTGCAGATTAAGCAGAAATGGAAGCTTTAGCCTAAGTTCTGCCAGGAAGACTCAATCACTTCGTCACCAATTACCTTCATCATTATCCAATCACGTCCTTATACTCCTGTATAAAAGATCGCACTTACACATGTTTGAGTTCGCAGATGCCGACGCGACAACAACCGCAGATTCTGACGTGATTGTTCCTTGCTCAAGCCGTTGCGTTTATTCATTTACTTGCTAATTAAGTTTGTGTCCCGCAAACTATCTAGAGTTTGACATTCCTCTAAGATGCACACAGGATCGTTGGCTTAGCTCCGTGTCGCGGTGATTATCTGCAGTCGTTTGTGTTGGATGATTTACAAGCTTTTCTCGCCAGAGGATGTGAACATTGGCAGAGTTCCGTGTGCTTTCCAGGCCAGGGTTGCCAGGTTTCTCAAAACCGCCAGTTACTACTAAAAAAAAAAATAGCCCAATCGCGTTCAAAAGGGATTTAGCGGTAGAATTCACATTCTAGGGGCTATATATGACACTATTGGGGTCACCTCAAACCCCAGACAGAAATAGCAACAAGCAGAAAAACAGGTGCGTAGCAGCCATTTTAAAAGTGGGGGGGACAGCTGTATGGTGATTTGACCCAAAGCTGATGTTCATAATAAATTCTAAATAGAATACCATTTGGCATTTTACTTTTTCAAATTTGGGAACATGACATGATAGCTTACAGGAACCTATTTTTGTTAAATCATACTCGAAATTAAAAAATACTGCAGGACTTTGAGACCAATGGGAGACCATCTATAATTTTTTTTAAATAAAGATATTTTATGATATTTACAATATTTCAGTTGCACTACATTTGAACAATAACTGTTTTTTTTAACAGTTGGACAAAAACAGGTGTTAAATGAGTATACAGATTACATCTACAGTAATTTTATACAACATACATTTTATGAAAAATAAGAGACAGATAATCTGTGAAAAAATCAAGCTCCTCTGGCTCCTCCCAGTGGTCCTATTGCCATTTGCAGAAATACATCACTCCCGGTAAAAAACAACCAATCAGAGCTGCGGTCCGTAACTTTGTTTGTGTTCAAAATGTAGAAAAATGTATATAATAAGCGAGTACAACATTAATCTATTTTCCAAACCGTGTTTTTGGCTTGTCCTGAATCACTAGGGTACACCTATAATAAGTGTTTATATTCGGACTATTTTAGATTGCTTCGGGGATACCGCGGCGGAGTAACCCAGTACCTTTGTGATTCTTCATAGACATAAACAGAGAGAAGTAGATCCGGCTACGATGTTCTTCCGCAAGACGCAAGCAGTTCTGTTTATTAACCGCTAGAGCGTCAAAAGCTACCGACTGCAGCTTAAGATAGTCAATCTGCTTTTTTTTAAATACAAATCTCACCTGTACACATTCTGGAGAGGTTGAGCAACTGCCCCCTCTCTCCGCCAGTGACATCACAGCCTGCCTTTCCTGCAGACTAGTTAGGACATAAAGTAACAGTTATGAATTAAAAGAATAAAATTTGATAAAGTATTTTAAGATATTCGTTGCAAAACAAATATGATTTATTGTGAAATTATAATTTTACTCCGCGAGCAGCACGTAGACAAACAAAAGACAGCAGAAACCAATAATATTGTTACGTCTTATTTAGCAGACGCTTTTATCCAAAGTGACAATTAGGAGAGCATTTAACACACTGAATCCGGCGCGACGTGACGAGGTCCATACGGGTTCAATAGGTTAAATCATAACATGAAAACTTTATCGCGCGATTCGTGTCATCGCGACATACTGTAACATACTTACAGTGTGTGTTTGAAAAAAGGATGTAATCGTCCTTTGCTTTTTTCTGGGTGCATTTTATCCCAAACGGCCTAATAGCAAAGTGAACAAACGAACGAACGAAAATTCAGAAGAGCAACAAGAGATTTGAAGATCATAGCAGACGCGCCCAGGAGATGATTCGCTCTGTGATTGGCTGAATGTTACTTCACTCAAATCTAAGTAACAAATCAGAGAACACTACAGGAAATATTCACGCTGGATCCTAAAAAAAAAAAAAAATTAGCAGGGGTCAGAATCACCTGTTTCTAAAAGTGCGGGGGACGTGTCCCCCCCGTCCCCCCCGGTTGCTACGCCCCTGCAGAAAAAAAAAAAAAAAACGGTCTTGGCAACGCCGGTGTTTTCCGAGATGTCCCGTCAGTGCTGCTTGGGTCTCAACACCTGAACAGACTTTGGTCTCAATCAACAAATATTAATCTTTATGCTCACGTGAACCTGCAGGAATGAAGTCTCTCCGGACCAGCAGAGAGAATCAAGGCTGCCGGTCTCTTTCGACATCTCGCCTCCATCACTTCACAAGTCTACAGCATTATAAGTATTGTTACGCTCCACGCGTATTCTGTTTTCATTGTTCTGTGCATGCCGGTGTATTGAGCACGTGTCGGTTGTTATGCTCATTATCTTCTCTGTCTCTAGTTTACTCTCTCTGCTCACAGGTTGCTGTGATTGGCTGAGTTGGACATCAGTCATCATCAAGGCGCCGCTTCAGAGCCAATCGGAGGCTGCCCAGCTGGTTAAAAGGGGTTACGTGTTCATTCATGCTTTCTCTCCGGAGCACATTGAGAACTCCTCTGTAGTAAATCAAGCGCTTTGCAGTGGAATGAGTTTATCTGCTGTAAACTGAGGTTTTGACTGTTTCTGCCCGCCAATTAAGTTGTGTGCTATGTGCTTTGTGTTTTTAAGTATTTGTTACGCCTTAACATGGGCGAGATTAGTTTGTGTCTAGCTTTTTATTCGCTTTGAGATATCTGTTAAAACTGCCATTCTGGGAAGAGAACGCAGGTTAGTATATCGCGATATACACTGCACCCGTAGCCGATGATTTGTTAGACACACTAGGTAAGGAGTGAGCGCCATCCTTTGTATTTCTGTTTTATAGGTAATTTAGTTAGGGTGCCGGATACACTGAAGATTTCGGTTTGTGTTCTACACTTTTGTTTTGTTTAGATTAGGTTTAGATTAAGGATTGTTTTGTTATATTTTGTTCTTTCCTTTGGGCGCCACTTTTTGTTCTTTTCCATTTATTGTTTGTTTGTTGTTTGTCTTTGTTTATATCACATTGTATTAAGCGCACATTATTGTTGTTTTGACTGGGTCCAGTGGCTTGTTGAGAATAAAGCCCAGCATAATTAAGATGTTGATCATAGTGCATGCAATGTTCTGAATAACTCCTTTGTAATGAGGCACTTTAAGGCTCGTAATAATCGCTACAATCTTTTATACTGATAAAGGTTTTTGCATTTCTGTTGAAAATATGCTTTGTCTAGCACACTTAAGATTCGTTGTTTTAATCCTATGCTTTAATCTTTGTTTATTCAGTCATTGTTTCATTTGCGTCTATTCCTGAAATGCTTCATACTCGAATGGGATTCTATGGTTGCAGATGCAGGGAACCGCTGCTCTCACCTCATCTTTACATGGCTTACTCTTGGACTAGCGCTATTATGAACACTGGATCTACCAAGCTGATGCGTATATGGACCCTTTCATTTGAGTCGTAGGTAAGATTCGGCTCAATGCACAGCAGGCATCTCAAAGTCCACGTGACACGAAGTTGCTGCTGACCTTATTTCAGAGTAGTGACATATCTCCAGTTTAAACCGAATATTAATTAGCAGGCATGGTTTGTTTGCGCTCCTAGTCTCCGTCTCACTCTTAGCAAACTAACGGCTGGAGGGGCGTATTAAGGAGGTTCTGCTCATGCTGTCAAACTGACGTCATCAGAAAACTTATGCATTACATAGTGGAAATATTCAGATTTCGATAAAGATTACGAAGACAAACTTTTTTACAGACTTTAAACTTCTATAACTTTTGATACTTCAACTTTAAAAAAAAAATCCACTTTTGCCAACATCTGCTAATTTTCTTCGTTTAAAAGAGAACAACCTTATGTTTATATTCCAAAGTGTTCAGAAATTACAGCAATTTAGTTCGGATAGTGCACTTTAATGCCTTAAAAAAAATAAATTGGGGGGTGACAGTTAAGGGGTTAAGCTACAATCAAGGCTTGTTTATTTCGCGCATCTACTGGTGTTGGTTCATTCTGTCTCTTACTCGGCTGTTGCGGCCTTCACTTTACAATTTTAGACTTTCAGACAGCTGTGCCCCTCAGCCAACCCGGATTCTTCAGTCTGCCCTCTGTTAGCAGACATAATACTAAACTAAATGACCTGCTTACGTCTGCTAGAAATCACATTTCTAAGGGTGTACTCACACTAGGCACGGTTGCCATGAACCGGGCACGAGTACGATTGTCCTCCCTCCCCACTCCCCCTCTGGCCTGCACTCACATATAGGGTTTCAGCATTCGTGCCGGAGTACGCTTACGTCATTATGGTGCGATGGTTTCAGGATAAACAGGAAAGAGCAGCGCTCTCTGAACACAATGGAGTGCATCGTTCTGTTTTCTTTGTGGATAATTTTGTGTTGTTTGGTCCACAGCCTGTTGTTAAACAGATGTGTCGCCTTAGTGGCGCGAACATTTTCATGTAATCGTGCTGCTCGTATGAGGATGTTTGCAAGGTACCAGCTGAAGTGCAGCAAGGACTTTGCAGTTTTTAGTTTTTATGCATTTTGCACCTCTGCCGTAGACCAAAGCGACCCTTTCCCTGCCATGTTGGTTTTGGAGCGTTGCAAAACCGTGACGCAACACGTCCTTTTCCGTGCTCCGGCACGGTTAGCGCTCACACTGCATGCGAACCGCGCCCGAGTCCAACTGAACCGTGCCCTGGCCCACCTCTTCCAAGCGGGCCAGGGCCGGCCAATCGAGCCGCGCCCGGGCACGGTTCGGAGCACTCACACTAGTCAAACGAACCGCGCTTTGGTGGTCAAACGCACTCGGGCACGGTTCAAACTGGCTAGTGTGAGTACACCCTAAGGCGTCGCTCCCTCTACAATCAAGCCTACACGTCTGCATGGTCCGCTTTCTAATGTTTTCCTTCCAAATTTCTGTTTCCTATTCTAATTTCGACCGTTTGCTCCTTTCTCGTCTTTAATTTTTTTTTTAATCGCAATCTTAAAATTTCTCTATTCGCAGACTCCTTGCCAGCATCTAATTCTACGCAAAATTTTATAATCCTAATTTTCAAAGCCTTTTCTGAATTTTCAGTTCTGTTACTACTTAAGGGGTTAGCTAAATCTTCCAACAAAATTAAAGATAAACGTCTGCCTATTACCCTGCCCATATTGCAAAAATGTATTACTTCCATCTGCTATGGCCTTCTTTCTGAGTACCTCAATATTCTATTAGCGGCAGTGTTTTATCTGCCTTCTACGGGTTTATGCGTCCAGGGGAATTCACTTCAAAACTAATCAATTTGATCCTGCTCGATTTGATCCTGCTCGATGTGCAAGGTTCTGGTGTCACCTTAACAATTCTAAATCAATAATAAATTCTGTCCCTTCTCTGCATGGTGAAATTTCTTAAAATCCGACCTAGAACTTCTAAAAACACACCAGTCTCTTTTACCTAATGGAGCACCCCTTTCCAAGGCCTGTTTTAGAACTCACTTAACCACCGTTCTCAAAAGCTGCAGTCTATTCCCCTCTCTCTATACTGGGCTTTCATTCAGAATTGGGGCAGCTACTTCAGCAGCTGAACGAGGGATCTCTACATCAGCTATTAAGATCATGGGCAGAGGGTCTTCCTCAGCATTGAATCATACATCAGACCTGATTCAAAACCATTCTCGAAGCTCAGCAAGCTCTCCTGTAACTAATCAGGTAAATTCATGCAATTACTGGTGGTGGTGTTACTATATCTGTATGGTCTATCAAGGTCTGTATATATATCTGGCCTTTTGTGGCTATTTCTGTATGGTCTTTTGAGGCCTGTCTGTGTCCGCCTATCGTGGCTGTCTGTGTCTGGCCTATTGTGGCTATTTTTCTGTACAGTCTATCGAGGCCTGTCCTGCCATTCAATATGAAATATAATTAAAGGTCCAAAACACTGGTTGCAAGCATGTTTGTATACAGGGAAATTATCATTTCAGAAGAATAAATCAAAGTTTTGATTTGTAAAGTAAAATGTTTCATGGATGAAGATGATCAGTTAAAGCAGTCAGTGATGCTGCACACATGAACACAAGCACATGAAATATCCCTCACACTGCCAGCAAACAGAGAGATTCGGTCTGTCTGCGGTGACTCTTGTAGCGATTCAAGAGGATTCATGTTTTCTGACACCTTTAATAAAAACTCCAAGAGAACGACCACAAAACAGGCTGAGCATCTCAGAACAAAATCTCCAGATGCTCTCCTGAGAACCAGACTGAAAAACCTGATCAGATGTCTGGACTTTTGATGTACCAGCAACAACCTGAACATTTCAGAAACTTTACAACATCACATTGAACCTCATTTACATCAACACAATCCTCATAGTTGAAACACTTATTTTCAGTGTCCTTCTGCAGTGAGTTGAAGTTCCTTTTTACACGAATACTTGAAGTATTTGAAAGGGTTCTCAAGTCTCACACTTTGGCCATGACTCACACAGTTCACACGCTCACACACCACACCGTGTATTTCTCAAGCTGAAAAGGCAATGCCGACAAACTTGTCCTGCAAGCTTTATATATAACGGTGAATATAATGCATTGAACACAAAGTGAAGTTTCCTGCCCCAGCACGTATCTCAGATTGTGTTCGTTGCTAGGCAACATAGATGCGCGAACACACAGAAGTTGACAGAACATTCTCGGTCACTGTACGTTCGTTACTAGGTAACCAACAACATCACACAAACACACGTCGTGATGGAGAGGGTAATTCGGAAGAAAGCTCTTCTAGAACATTTAACATATAGCCCATCGTACACATTATTATTGATGCAGCAAAAACTCTGCCACAACTTTGCAGCCAGGCCAGAATCTTTGGCTCAGTTTAACTTGCTAAAGTTATCTGAAACTAAGGGAAATGTTAGTGGGTATGAGAAGGAATGAAGATGTATCTCTTCATTTTATTTTAAATTATATATTATACTGTATTAGTAGTATTTCTAGTTACATTAAGACTATATGTATTAAAGCAAAGTGCTCTGGGTAATATTTATATCCTGTCAAAATATACATTGATTAATCATTGCCATTGCATTTTTATATTTTTCAAAGATGTCATCAAAATGTGCAACAAACACTTACAACACAAAACACATTTCATAAACTGGAGTGTGTACTCGTGTACACACACACACACACACACACACACCTTAATATGGTAATATTAAATATTAAAATGTCCATTTGTTCCCAATTTCCCACCACACAATGAATCATTATACCATTTCGTCTAGACACATTCAAAATGCGAAAATATTAGTTTTTCCAAACTATTTAGAGCAATGTTATATTTTTGTAATTTTTGTATATGTGTAATTTTGAAATATAACGTTAAAGTTAGTATAGTTAGCAATTAATATAATTAACTATAGTTGTAAATTCAATTTGTGCTGGTAAATTATGAACAATGAGTAAAATTGGGGGGCGGGGCTCCATTAAGCTCCTCCCCTAACTTCATGTGATCTCACTCTAAGCTTTTAAAAAAACACTTCCTTTCTGCATAAATACTGGCCACACAAACAGATGAGGAACACAACACAGTCCACTACAGAGAGAGAAACTAGTGTTAGTTTACTGAATGTGGAAATGAAAATATAGAAAAGGGTAAAACTCAGAGAAGAAGATAGTTGATGTCTAAAAATATGTGAACGTCGTACGAGGTAAAGTCAGAACAGATATCAAAGATTCAACGTCACGAGAATACAATCATATAGCACGGATAAAGATTCAATAAGAGACTCAGAAGACCGAATAGAAAGGATTGTTGATATCTACGTCAGTGCAGAGGCTGTAAGAGACATGAAACATAAGAAAGAGACAGAAGACTTCAACACAGAAGAACCCCGAACACCTCGACGCACAGGTAACTGAGATTAAAGGACATTTTCTGATTATTCTCTCTCTTCCAGGTCCTCCAGTATGATCTGACATGCTCCATTTGTTGATGGTGGTTAATGCTTTATTTTTTCCTGAAAGTGACTGATTGTTTTGCTAGAGAAGACACTTATTTATCAACCAGGGTAATGAAGATTAATTTAAAGCTTCCCAAATATAGATTTTTGACCTTTAGAAAAGGTTTATTTTGAGACCTGTTCACATTTTCCTCCAAAACCAAAAATGTATCAAATACGGTGACATACAGTGAAACTCGGATGAGTAAATAACCAGGAAACCATTTTTTGAGTGAACTGTTGCTCTGCATTTACTCACAAAACACAAAAACCACACTAATAAACGTCTGACAAGCGTTAAAGTTAGTCTACAGTTCACATGTTTTCAGAAGATGTGAGTCGTATGATATGAGGAAGTGAAGAGACTAACATCATATCTATCCTCTTCAGGAAGTGATGGTGTGACGATCAGAAGCTCCAGAGCAGCTGGTGTGTGTTTGTGCTGCTGTGTGTTCTTCTGCTGACTGCACGCATTATACTGTGTGCCACCTTCACTCAAGAGAGACAACAGCTGCAGACTAAGATCACCAACCTGCTAACCAACAATATGAACCTCACAGAAGAGAGAGACCAGCTACTAACCAACAAAATGAACCTCATTCAAGAGAGACAACAGCTGAAGACTAAGATCACCAACCTCACTCAAGAGAGAGACCAGCTACTAACCAACAATATGAGCCTCACAGAAGAGAGAGAACAGCTGAAATCAGAAAGAAATGATCTTCAGAAGTTTGTGGGTTAGTTTCTTCAGTCTTAACTTGATCTAAAGCAGACTCAGATTTTAAAGCAGACTGTCCTGGAACTGTTGTGTAGCAAATGCTTGTAATTGACCTTTCTTTAACTCTTTATATTTATAATTATTAATGATAGAGATGTCAGCGGAGTATAAATAATAATTTAAGACATATCTTAAAGTGGCTTTATAAGTCAGTATTAATTTAATTGAACACAAGCATTGTTTCTTTACAGTTTTTCTTGATTGCTAACACAATTCATGAAAAAAAAAGTCACCATTTTCTCACAACTATAAGCACAATCTCAAAACTACACACCAACTTGTTCAAACTACCAAGTTAAAATCAGATATTTACGGTTTTCTTCAATTGTTTAAGCACCATTTTGAAAACAGGGCTCGGTTTTTCAAACCCCTTCACACAATTAGCACAACACTACACCAAAGTAGCACAACACTTCTATACATTGTCTTATAAAAACCTTATTTTGTTGTCATACACACAACCATCATATGGTCTGACTCTGTTTGAATCAGTTAAACACTCCTGTGCTCAACCTAAAACACTTTTAACATTTACACAGAAAGTGTACACCACATGACACCAATTGTGCAGACTGATGAAAATATTCATTTATTTTCATGTACTCAAGTCAGTCAATACTGAACATTTCAACAAAACATTTTCGAGTGACGAATCCACCCTTGTATGGATGCTGGTTCAATTTGATCACATGCTTGGAGGAAGCATGTGATAGCAATGTATTGCATCTGGTCCCTTTGGTTTTCTGCTGTGATGATATTGTGTAATCCGTCTAAAAATGTAAGAATGAGTTCAGTGTTGTAAGGACCCAAGTTGGCACGGCGGTGGAGAACCCCATTCTGTGTAATGGCAGCACTAAGGGTAATGTTCCCCCCACGTTGCCCTGGTACATTGACAATAGCCCCGTGACCGATGTTTCTTCCCCTTCTTCGTCCTGTTGTCAGGTTAAATCCAGCCTCAATGTAAATAAACTCATGCGGGACTTCCTCCGCATCCATTTGCAAAACTCTCTGAAATACAGCAAAAGATCACATTGTGTAGATCAGTATACTGTAGGTCTGCTATACAGTAAAATTACATGTACAGTAAAAGGTTATGTGTGCAGTACACAATACTACAGTCAGTGAACAAAACGTACCACCACAGATTCACGCCGCAGGACTTTCACCGTCTGAATTTATTTCTAATGGCACTTTATACAGTCGTTTCATCAGAACTTGATGTTTTTTAAGGATACGGGCTACTGTTGACAGAGAGACCTGTTGGACATTATTGAAAATTAGGTGATCATTGACGATATGGGCTTGAATTTCTCGAAGACTGATTGCATTATTGGCCAAAACGAGGTTTATGATCTCTCTCTCTTGCTTACTGTAAAAATGATTCAAACAGGAACATATACAGTACCAAAATACAGAGTACATATACAGTAGTGTTGATATAGTACATGCAGTAAGCAATGGGTTTTCTGTTGACTGAAGAGAAGTTTCTCACCTGTGCTCTTGACGAAATGTCCGAACTATTGATGCCACCGTGTACCTGCTTAGGTTAGGCTGTACTCTCAATCCAGCCTCCCTCAGTGTTAGTCTGTGCTTTATTACATGGTCCACAATTGTACGAATTTCATTACACAGATTTGGTTGTCTTCTTTGTGCATGTCCTAGCCCTCCTCCAGGTCTTCCTCTTCCTCTTCCTGGTACTCTCTGGATTCCCCCTCTCATCCACACTCTTCCTCTTCCTCTTCCTCTTCCTGGTACTCTCTGGATTCCCCCTCTCATCCACACTCTCCCTCTTCCTCTTCCTCTTCCTGGTACTCTCTGGATTCCCCCTCTCATCCACACTCTCCCTCTTCCTCTTCCTCTTCCTGGTACTCTCTGGATTCCCCCTCTCATCCACACTCTTCCTCTTCCTCTTCCTCTTCCTGGTACTCTCTGGATTCCCCCTCTCATCCGCACTCTCCCTCTTCCTCTGACACCATCCATCTTTGTTGAAGACAGGTGAACTTACCTGTTGTCTTTTTATAGTGCTTTAACCTGATGTGTGCACACCTGGTGCCTGTGTTTAACCAATTGGTTCATGGGTGTGCCTGTGCTCATTTGAAAGCCTTTGCTTTGAAATTGCAAGGAAATTACATCATGATAAATCATGATTCTGTGTCAGATGCATACAAGTGTGTTTAGTGTTTTGCAAATCACTGTGTGTAATGTTTTGTAAAAAGTGTGAAGCTGACAGTGAGCTTACAGTTGTGCAAATCCAGGCCGGTGTTTTGCTCCTTGAGTGTAAGGTTTTGCTAATTGTGGGAAAGTTCTAATGTTAGTGTGTAAGCAATTGAACAAAACTGTAAGTCCAAAACATTATCTTTTGTGATAATCAGTCGTTGGCCTCAGATGAGACACAAACCTGTCAAATACACAGAGTACTTCAGTGTCTAGAGAGCACTAGTGAGATCAGTTTAAAACACAGTGTCAGAAACCTTCCTTTGAGAAACAGGTTTCCTTCTGAAAGTCATTCTCTGTTACAGTATACAACATAAACAGAGTGAACAGACACAGTAAAATTAAGAGATAAACTGTAAAGAGCTCTTGCAGTAGATTAAAAGCACTCACAACTATAATAAAATATACACTACTAGTACAAGTAATATAAATAACCTTTTTAATTTGGTTTAGTTTCAAGCCCTAGTAAAAAAAATAAATTTATTATAACATTTATATTTCAGCTTTATTTGTAGTGCTGCTTGTGCACAATGCACATCTCTCAATATTAATCCTACAGTGTGTTTAAATGTCACTGTTGATGAGGATTGTATGATCTCTGAATAATATTTAATGTCTTTAAATGCAAGATATTTCAAGTGTACCTGAAGTATAATTGCTATAGTCCCACTTTAACACAATCAAATAAACTTCAGTGTATCTTTACTTGCACTACTTCTGCACAATTCAAATGAATAAAGTACAAAGTTAGTTGTTCCAGTTTAGCAGACTTTAAGTTACAATTGCAGTGTATTTTTATTAAGTAAATAACTATATAAACGTATTTGTAGTATACTTATTATGAAATAAATGTATTTCAAATACATTTTAGTGTATTTATATTTCACTAGGGATGTCTTATCTGTGTTTATAGATGGACTGAAGTGTCATCAATCAACTCTTTACTTCTTTTCCTCTGAGAAGAAGAACTGGGCTGAGAGCAGAAGATACTGTAGAGAGAGAGAAGCAGATCTGATCATCATCAACAACAGAGAAGAACAAGTGAGTGTGTGTGTGTGTGTGTGTGTGTGAGAGAGAGAGAGAGAGTGTGTGTGTGTGTGTGTGTGTGTGAGAGAAAGAGAGAGAGAGGGAGAGAGTATGTGTGTGTGTGCGTGTGTGAGATTTAACCCATACTTTTATTATGACAATACCAAAAAAAACATCAAACCATTATCACACAACCATTTAACACATCAAAAAACTAAAAATTAAATCCCCCTCAAACACAGTACAAAAAACCTAATTAAAACACCACTGCAATACAAAAGTTTCCAAATCCTGCATCTCTTTATAATAATTAAACTCAACTGAGATCCTGGATCCAAATGCCTTAAACAACAGTTCTCCATCTTGGCCATGTATATTATTAATCCTGTTTCTTCTTGAAATATACATGGCCATTTTTGCCTTGCCAACCATAAAGTTAATCAACTGCCATTTAAATCTTTGATTGCGGTTGTATCCTGCCCCATAAATGAAAGCCTTAGGGGTGAAGGTTTCCTTAAAACCTATAAACAATTGTTTTAATAGTGCAAAAAGGGATTTTAGCCTACTACATTCGAGAAAACAATGAAAAATTGTTTCTCTTAACCCACAAAAAACACAACCTTCATTGACATTAGAGTTAATAACTGAGACAAACGCATTGACAGCAACAGCTCCTTTCAGGATTCTCCACTGTAGATCTCCTGATTTTTTCATCAATGGTGGTTTATATAAAACCCTCCAAAATAGTTTGACTTCATTTCCAATCTCAAATTTCTCTCTCCAGACATTATCACTTTTCTCACACAATGTGGACTTGTACATTATTTTAACATAACATTTGTAAATCACTTTTCCACTTATTTCTTCTAACAATAGATTCTGAAGTCCATTCAAATTTAACAAAGTACCAGACATGTCCTTTAAATCGGGTGTAATCCAGTGCTTGGGAAAAGGATCTCTCATATCAGGAAGCAGATTTCCTGCCTCAAAACTTTTAAGCAATGTCAATTCCTCTGCTGTCAGCTTATTCCTCCATAATTCCAAGATTGTTGAGGTTTGTCTCATTGATTTTTGTCCCAATAAAGATGCCACAGCCACAATGTCCTTCAATTCAGATCCAGCCACTTTAATCATGTGACCAAGCTTTACAGTCTGAGTGTCACACAATCTCTGAAATAGATCTGGCACTTGATCTGTAATGGTCAAACGAGCCCCCTTAACTAGCGGCTCCTCTAACAACCAGAACAGAGAAGTAGCATTTTCTGGTCTTTTAATAATGAAAGATCCCCACACTTTAAACAGTCCTTGGTAGAATGAAGATAGCCGACTCAATTGTAGCTTTTTGGTATCGGTGAGGAACAAAGCAGTATCTAGTTCAAGTCCATCCACTCTGTGAAGAATGTTTTTCACAACTTCTCTCCATATCACATCCACAGAGCCTGTTAAAAACTTCTGAATCAACTGGAACCGGAATGTTGCATATCTGCTTGACAGAGACACCAAACCTTGTCCTCCCTCCTCCACTGGCAAAAAAAGCACACTTTGAGGGACCCAGTGCAGCCTGTCCCAAAAGAAGTCCACTAATATTGTTTGTAAACGTGATAATAATCCTGTGGGAGGTTCCACACATGAGAGCTTATGCCACATATTTGAAGATATTAAATTGTTCAGTATTAGTACTCTCCCTCTAAAAGATAGTTGAGAGTGAATCCATTTCCATTTCTTCAGTCTGCCCTCCATTTTTTCTATAATCCCATCCCAGTTTTTCTGCTGCACTGATTCATCTCCAAGATGCACACCTAAATACTTAAGGCCCCCCCTTTTCCAATTCAACCCACCAGGTAAAATTGGTAAACCATTCTTCCATTTACCTTTTATCAGTGCATCACTCTTCTCCCAATTTACTCTTGCAGCAGAAATTACACCAAATTCACTAACAGTTGATGCCAAATTAATAACATCTTTATTTCCATTAATTAAGATCATGACATCATCTGCATAGGCAGATAATTGGTATTGAGCACTGTGATTCCTTAACTTAAAACCTTGAATACAAGAACGCAACTTGTTTAACATTGGTTCTATTGCCAAGGAATATAACATTCCAGAAAGTGCACATCCCTGCCTTATACCTCTCCCAATTTTAAAAGGGGCACTCAAACCACCATTGATCTTCAGTACGCTCTCAATGTCTTTGTACAATACCTTAATCATTCCACTAAAATTAGACCCAAAACCAAAAGCATCAAGCGTATTCCAAAGATATTGATGCTCTATTCGATCAAAGGCTTTTTCTTGATCAATTGAAATAAAACCTATATCAAGATCAAGACAGCCAGAGACATCCAAAATATCTCTGATGAGACTAATGTTATCCATAATCGACCTTCCGGGTATACAATAGGTCTGGTCAGAATGAACCACTTGCCCCATCACATATTTTAATCTATTAGCCAAAATCTTAGAAAAAAATCTTTAAGTCTGTAGAAAGTAAACTTACAGGTCGCCAATTCTTAATTTCCTGCAAATCACCTTTCGTTGGCAGTAAAGTGACCACCGCCCTCCTACAACTTAGAGGGAGTGAACCCACAGCTAAACTTTCATTAAAACATCCAAGTGGTCTTTGCCCATCACTCCCCAAAAGGCCTTATAAAACTCAACGGAGAGGCCATCAATACCTGGTGCTTTACCAGTCTTCATATCTTTCAAAGCATTTAAAAGCTCCTGCTCCGTGAGAGGCTTCTCAAGACAGAGAATATAACTCTATATAACTCAGCATAGAATTGTACA